>NW_025956229.1:0-27287 GCF_023159225.1 Perognathus longimembris pacificus | reverse complement strand
TTATCTCTCTCCCCTCACCACAAATCAGATTCTTCAGAGGAGTTCCCAGTACATTATCCTTTCCCCTGTGTAATTACCTTAACATGCTCCAGGTGTTTTTATTCTCAGAAGGTTTACTCCCTGATATACTGCTGCCTACCCCCTTCGTAATTGCAGGTCCTAAATGAGCTTTTTTCTCTGTTACCTCACCACAATCTAGATTCTTTTGGGGAGTTACCAGTACAGTAACGATACCAGGAAGTACTTAATTTATTAAGCTACTGCTTTCTTAATCTCAGTGGAGATATTTACTGATAAACAGCTACGTACCCAGCATGTTCATGTCGTTCCTAAATGAGCTTTTATCTCTTTCCCCTCACCACAAATCAGATTCTTCTGAGTAGTTCACAGTACATTATCCTTTCCCCTGTGTAATTACCTTAACACGCTCCAGCTGTTTTTATTCTCAGAATCGATACTCCCTGATATACAGCTGCCTACCCCCTTCGTAAGTGCAGGTCCTAAATGAGCTTTTTTCTCTGTTCCCTCACCACAATCCAGATTCTTTCGGGGAATGACCAGTACATTATCCTTTCCCCTGTGTAATTACCTTAACAAGCTCCACCTGTTTTTATTCTCAGAAGGTTTACTCCCTGGTATACAGCTGCCTACCCCCTTTGTAAGTGCTGGTCCTAAATGAGCTTTTTTCTCTGTTCCCTCACCACAATCCAGATTCTTTTGGGGAGTTACCAGTACAGTAACCAAACCAGGAAGTACTTAATTTATTAAGCTACTGCTTTTCTTAATCTCAGTGGAGATATTTACTGATAAATAGCTTCCTACGCAGCATGTTCATGTCGTTCTTAAATGAGCTTTTAGCTCTCTCCCCTCACCACAAATCAGATTCTTCTGAGGAGTTACCAGTACATTATCCTTTCCCCTGTGTAATTACCTTAACAAGCTCCAGCTGTTTTTATTCTCAGAAGGTTTACTCCCTGATATACAGCTGCCTACCCCCTTCGTAAGTTCAGGTCCTAAATGAGCTTTTTTCTCTGTTCCCTCACCACAATCCAGATTCTTTTGGGGAGTTACCAATACAGTAACCATACCAGGAAGTACTTAATTTATTAAGCTACTGCTTTTCTTAATCTCACTGGAGATATTTACTGATAAACAGCTATGTACGCAGAATGTTCATGTCGTTCCTAAATGAGCTTTTATCTCTCTCCCCTCACCTCAAATCAGATTCTTCTGAGGAGTTCCCAGTACATTATCCTTTCCCATGTGTAATTACCTTAACAAGCTCCAGCTGTTTTTATTCTCAGAAGCGATACTCCCTGATATACAGCTGCCTACCCCCTTCGTAATTGCAGGTCCTAAATGAGCTTTTTTCTCTGTTCCCTCACCACAATCCAGATTCTTTCGGGGAGTTACCAGTACATTATCCTTTCCCCTGTGTAATTACCTTAACAAGCTCCAGCTGTTTTTATTCTCAGAAGGTTTACTCCCTGATATACAGCTGCCTAACCCCTTTGTAAGTGCAGGTCCTAAATGAGTTTTTTTCTCTGTTCCCTCACCACAATCCAGATTCTTTTGGGGAGTTACCAGTACAGTAACCATACCAGGAAGTACTTAATTTATTAAGCTACTGCTTTTCTTAATCTCAGTGGAGATATTTACTGATAAATAGCTACCTACGCAGCATGTTCATGTCGTTCTTAAATGAGCTTTTATCTCTCTCCCCTCACCACAAATCAGATTCTTCTGAGGAGTTACCAGTACATTATCCTTTCCAATGTTTAATTACCTTAACAAGCTCCAGCTGTTTTTATTCTCAGAAGGTTTACTCCCTGATATACAGCTGCCTACCCCCTTCGTAAGTGCAGATCCTAAATGAGCTTTTTTCTCTGTTCCCTCACCACAATCCAGATTCTTTTGGGGAGTTACCAGTACAGTAACCATACCAGGAAGTACTTAATTTATTAAGCTACTGCTTTTCTTAATCTCAGTGGAGATATTTACTGATAAACAGCTACGTACGCAGCATGTTCATGTCGTTCCTAAATGAGCTTTTATCTCTCTCCCCTCACCACAAATCAGATTCTTCTGAGGAGTTCGCAGTACATTATCCTTTCCCCTGTGTAATTACCTTAACAAGCTCCAGCTGTTTTTATTCTCAGAAGGTTTACTCCCTGATATACAGCTGCCTTCCCCCTTCGTAAGTGCAGGTCATAAATGAGCTTTTTTTCTCTGTTCCCTCACCACAATCCAGATTCTTTTGGGGAGTTACCAGTACAGTAACCATACCAGGAAGTACTTAATTTATTAAGCTACTGCTTTTCTTAATCTCAGTGGAGATATTTACTGATAAACAGCTACCTACGCAGCATGTTCATGTCGTTCCTAAATGAGCTTTTATCTCTCTCCCCCTCACCACAAATCAGATTCTTCTGAGGAGTTCCCAGTACATTATCCTTTCCCCTGTGTAATTACCTTAACAAGCTCCAGGTGTTTTTATTCTCAGAAGGTTTACTCCCTGATATACAGCTGCCTACCCCCTTCGTAAGTGCAGGTACTAAATGAGCTTTTTCTCTGTTCCCTCACCACAATCCAGGTTCTTTTGGGGAGGTACCAGTACAGTAACCATACCAGGAAGTACTTAATTTAT
Source organism: Perognathus longimembris pacificus (assembly GCF_023159225.1). Classification (NCBI taxonomy): domain Eukaryota; kingdom Metazoa; phylum Chordata; class Mammalia; order Rodentia; family Heteromyidae; genus Perognathus; species Perognathus longimembris. The sequence continues at coordinate 24,640 of NW_025956229.1, read as the reverse complement.
TAAGCTACTGCTTTTCTTAATCTCAGTGGAGATATTTACTGATAAACAGCTACCTACGCAGCATGTACATGTCGTTCCTAAATGAGCTTTTATCTCTGTCCCCTCACCACAAATCAGATTCTTCTGAGGAGTTCCCAGTACATTATCCTTTCCCCTGTGTAATTACCTTAACAAGCTCCAGCTGTTTTTATTCTCAGAAGGTTTACTCCCTGATATACAGCTGCCTACCCCCTTCGTAAGTGCAGGTCCTAAATGAGCTTTTTTCTCTGTTCCCTCACCACAATCCAGATTCTTTTGGGGAGTTACCAGTACAGTAACCATACCAGGAAGTACTTAATTTATTTAGCTACTGCTTTTCTTAATCTCAGTGGAGATATTTACTGATAAACAGCTACGTACACAGCATGTTCATGTCGTTCCTAAATGAGCTTTTATCTCTCTCCCCTCACCACAAATCAGATTTTTCTGACTAGTTCCCAGTACATTATCCTTTCCCCTGTGTAATTACCTTAACAAGCTCCAGCTGTTTTTATTCTCAGAAGCGATACTTTCTGATATACAGTGGCCTACCCCCTTCGTAAGTGCAGGTCGTAAATGAGCTTTTTTCTCTGTTCCCTCACCACAATCCAGATTCTTTCGGGGAGTTACCAGTACATTATCCTTTGCCCTGTGTAATTACCTTAACAAGCTCCAGCTGTTTTTATTCTCAGAAGGTTTACTCCCTGATATACAGCTAACTACCCCCTTCGTAAGTGCAGGTACTAAATGAGCTTTTATCTCTCTCCCGTCACCACAAATCAGATTCTTCTGAGGAGTTCCCAGTACATTATCCTTTCCCCTGTGTAATTACCTTAACAAGCTCCAGCTGTTTTTACTCTCAGAAGGTTTACTCCCTGATATACAGCTGCCTACCCCTTTTGTAAGTGCAGGTCCTAAATGAGATTTTTTCTCTGTTCCCTCACCACAATCCAGATTCTTTTGGGGAGTTACCAGTACAGTAACCATACTAGGAAGTACTTAACTTATTAAGCTACTGCTTTTCTTAATCTCAGTGGAGATATTTACTGATAAACAGCTACCTACGCAGCATGTTCATGTCGTTCTTAAATGAGCTTTTATCTCTCTCCCCTCACCACAAATCAGATTCTTCTGAGGAGTTCCCAGTACATTATCCTTTCCCCTGTGTAATTACCTTAACAAGCTCCATCTGTTTTTATTCTCAGAAGGTTTACTCCCTGATATACAGCTGCCTACCCCTTCGTAAGTGCAGGTCCTAAATCAGCTTTTTTCTCTGTTCCCTCACCACAATCCAGATTCTTTTGGGGAGTTACCAGTACAGTAACCATACCAGGAAGTACTTAATTTATTAAGCTACTGCTTTTCTTAATCTCAGTGGAGATATTTACTGATAAACAGCTACGTACGCTGCATGTTCATGTCGTTCCTAAATGAGCTTTTATCTCTCTCCCCTCACCACAAATCAGATTCTTCTGAGGAGTTCCCAGTACATTATCCTTTCCCCTGTGTAATTACCTTAACAAGCTCCAGCTGTTTTTATTCTCAGACGGTTTACTCCCTGATATACAGCTGCCTAGCCCCTTCGTAAGTGCAGGTCCTAAATCAGCTTTTTTCTCTGTTCCCTCACCACAATCCAGAGTCTTTTGGGGAGTTACCAGTACATTATCCTTTCCCCTGTGTAATTACCTCAACAAGCTCCAGCTGTTTTTATTCTCAGAAGGTTTACTCCCTGATATACAGCTGCCTACCCCTTTTGTAAGTGCAGGTCCTAAATGAGCTTTTTTCTCTGTTCCCTCACCACAATCCAGATTCTTTTGGGGAGTTACCAGTACAGTCACCATACCAGGAAGTACTTAATTTATTAAGCTACTGCTTTTCTTAATCTCAGTGGAGATATTTACTGCTAAACAGCTACGTATGCAGCATGTTCATGTCGTTCCTAAATGAGCTTTTATCTCTCTCCCCTCACCACAAATCAGATTCTTCTGAGGAGTTCCCAGTACATTATCCGTTCCCCTGTGTAATTACTTTAACAAGCTCCAGCTGCTTTTATTCTCAGAAGGTTTACTCCCTGATATACAGCTGCCTACCCCCTTCGTAAGTGCAGGTCCTAAATGAGCTTTTTTCTCTGTTCCCTCACCACAATCCAGATTCTTTTCGGGAGTTACCAGTACAGTAACCATACCAGGAAGTACTTAATTTATTAAGCTACTGCTTTTCTTAATCTCAGTGGAGATATTTATTGATAAACAGCTACGTACGCAGCATGTTCATGTCGTTCCTAAATGAGCTTATATCTCTCTCCCCTCACCACAAATCAGATTCTTCTGAGGAGTTCCGAGTACATTATCCTTTCCCCTGTGTAATTACCTTAACAAGCTCCAGCTGTTTTTATTCTCAGAAGGTTTACTCCCTGATATACAGCTGCCTACCCCCTTCGTAAGTGCAGGTCCTAAATCAGCTTTTTTCTCTGTTCCCTCACCACAATCCAGATTCTTTTGGGGAGTTACCAGTACAGTAACCATACCAGGAAGTACTTAATTTATTAAGCTACTGCTTTTCTTAATCTCAGTGGAGATATTTACTGATAAACAGCTACGTACGCTGCATGTTCATGTCGTTCCTAAATGAGCTTTTATCTCTCTCCCCTCACCACAAATCAGATTCTTCTGAGGAGTTCCCAGTACATTATCCTTTCCCCTGTGTAATTACCTTAACAAGCTCCCTTGTTTTTATTCTCAGACGGTTTACTCCCTGATATAATGCTGCCTACCCCCCTTCGTAAGTGCAGGTCCTAAATGAGCTTTTTTCTCTGTTCCCTCACCACAATCTAGATTCTTTTGGGGAGTTACCAGTACAGTAACGATACCAGGAAGTACTTAATTTATTAAGCTACTGCTTTTCTTAATCTCAGTGGAGATATTTACTGATAAACAGCTACGTACGCAGCATGTTCATATCGTTCCTTAATGAGCTTTTATCTCTCTCCCCTCACCACAAATCAGATTCTTCTGACTAGTTCCCAGTACATTATCCTTTCCCCTGTGTAATTACCTTAACAAGCTCCAGCTGTTTTTACTCTCAGAAGGTTTACTCCCTGATATACAGCTGCCTACCCCTTTTGTAAGTGCAGGTCCTAAATGAGATTTTTTCTCTGTTCCCTCACCACAATCCAGCGTCTTTTGGGGAGTTACCAATACATTATCCTTTCCCCTGTGTAATTCCCTTAACAAGCTCCAGCTGTTTTTATTCTCAGAAGGTTTACTCCCTGATATACAGCTGCCTACCCCTTTTGTAAGTGCAGGTCCTAAATGAGCTTTTTTCTCTGTTCCCTCACCACAATCCAGATTCTTTTGGGGAGTTACCAGTACAGTAACCATACTAGGAAGTACTTAATTTATTAAGCTACTGCTTTTCTTAATCTCAGTGGAGATATTTACTGATAAACAGCTACCTACGCAGCATGTTCATGTCGTTCTTAAATGAGCTTTTATCTCTCTCCCCTCACCACAAATCAGATTCTTCTGAGGAGTTCCCAGTACATTATCCTTTCCCCTGTGTAATTACCTTAACAAGCTCCATCTGTTTTTATTCTCAGAAGGTTTACTCCCTGATATACAGCTGCCTACCCCTTCGTAAGTGCAGGTCCTAAATCAGCTTTTTTCTCTGTTCCCTCCCCACAATCCAGATTCTTTTGGGGAGTTACCAGTACAGTAACCATACCAGGAAGTACTTAATTTATTAAGCTACTGCTTTTCTTAATCTCAGTGGAGATATTTACTGATAAACAGCTACGTACGCTGCATGTTCATGTCGTTCCTAAATGAGCTTTTATCTCTCTCCCCTCACCACAAATCAGATTCTTCTGAGGAGTTCCCAGTACATTATCCTTTCCCCTGTGTAATTACCTTAACAAGCTCCAGCTGTTTTTATTCTCAGACGGTTTACTCCCTGATAAACAGCTGCCTAGCCCCTTCGTAAGTGCAGGTCCTAAATGAGCTTTTTTCTCTGTTCCCTCACCACAATCCAGAGTCTTTTGGGGAGTTACCAGTACATTATCCTTTCCCCTGTGTAATTACCTCAACAAGCTCCAGCTGTTTTTATTCTCAGAAGGTTTACTCCCTGATATACAGCTGCCTACCCCTTTTGTAAGTGCAGGTCCTAAATGAGCTTTTTTCTCTGTTCCCTCACCACAATCCAGATTCTTTTGGGGAGTTACCAGTACAGTCACCATACCAGGAAGTACTTAATTTATTAAGCTACTGCTTTTCTTAATCTCAGTGGAGATATTTACTGCTAAACAGCTACGTATGCAGCATGTTCATGTCGTTCCTAAATGAGCTTTTATCTCTCTCCCCTCACCACAAATCAGATTCTTCTGAGGAGTTCCCAGTACATTATCCGTTCCCCTGTGTAATTACTTTAACAAGCTCCAGCTGCTTTTATTCTCAGAAGGTTTACTCCCTGATATACAGCTGCCTACCCCCTTCGTAAGTGCAGGTCCTAAATGAGCTTTTTTCTCTGTTCCCTCACCACAATCCAGATTCTTTTCGGGAGTTACCAGTACAGTAACCATACCAGGAAGTACTTAATTTATTAAGCTACTGCTTTTCTTAATCTCAGTGGAGATATTTATTGATAAACAGCTACGTACGCAGCATGTTCATGTCGTTCCTAAATGAGCTTATATCTCTCTCCCCTCACCACAAATCAGATTCTTCTGAGGAGTTCCGAGTACATTATCCTTTCCCCTGTGTAATTACCTTAACAAGCTCCAGCTGTTTTTATTATCAGAAGGTTTACTCCCTGATATACAGCTGCCTACCCCCTTCGTAAGTGCAGGTCCTAAATCAGCTTTTTTCTCTGTTCCCTCACCACAATCCAGATTCTTTTGGGGAGTTACCAGTACAGTAACCATACCAGGAAGTACTTAATTTATTAAGCTACTGCTTTTCTTAATCTCAGTGGAGATATTTACTGATAAACAGCTACGTACGCTGCATGTTCATGTCGTTCCTAAATGAGCTTTTATCTCTCTCCCCTCACCACAAATCAGATTCTTCTGAGGAGTTCCCAGTACATTATCCTTTCCCCTGTGTAATTACCTTAACAAGCTCCCTTGTTTTTATTCTCAGACGGTTTACTCCCTGATATAATGCTGCCTACCCCCTTCGTAAGTGCAGGTCCTAAATGAGCTTTTTTCTCTGTTCCCTCACCACAATCTAGATTCTTTTGGGGAGTTACCAGTACAGTAACGATACCAGGAAGTACTTAATTTATTAAGCTACTGCTTTTCTTAATCTCAGTGGAGATATTTACTGATAAACAGCTACGTACGCAGCATGTTCATATCGTTCCTTAATGAGCTTTTATCTCTCTCCCCTCACCACAAATCAGATTCTTCTGACTAGTTCCCAGTACATTATCCTTTCCCCTGTGTAATTACCTTAACAAGCTCCAGCTGTTTTTATTCTCAGAAGCGATACTCCCTGATATACAGCTGCCTACCCCCTTCGTAAGTGCAGGTCTTAAATGAGCTTTTTTCTCTGTTCCCTCACCACAATCCAGAGTCTTTTGGGGAGTTACCAGTACAGTAACCATACCAGGAAGTACTTAATTTATTTAGCTACTGCTTTTCTTAATCTCAGTGGAGATATTTACTGATAAACAGCTACCTACGCAGCATGTACATGTCGTTCTTAAATGAGCTTTTATCTCTCTCCCCTCACCACAAATCAGATTCTTCGGAGGAGTTCCCAGTACATTATCCTTTCCCCTGTGTAATTACCTTAACAAGCTCCAGCTGTTTTTATTCTCAGAAGGTTTACTCCCTGATATACTGCTGCCTAACCCCTTCGTAAGTGCAGGTCCTAAATGAGCTTTTTTCTCTGTTCCCTCACCACAATCTAGATTCTTTTGGGGAGTTACCAGTACAGTAACGATACCAGGAAGTACTTAATTTATTAAGCTACTGCTTTTCTTAATCTCAGTGGAGATATTTACTGATAAACAGCTACGTACCCAGCATGTTCATGTCGTTCTTAATGAGCTTTTATCTCTTTCCCCTCACCACAAATCAGATTCTTCTGACTAGTTCACAGTACATTATCCTTTCCCCTGTGTAATTACCTTAACACGCTCCAGCTGTTTTTATTCTCAGAATCGATACTCCCTGATATACAGCTGCCTACCCCCTTCGTTAGTGCAGGTCCTAAATGAGCTTTTTTCTCTGTTCCCTCACCACAATCCAAATTCTTTCGGGGAATTACCAGTACATTATCCTTTCCCCTGTGTAATTACCTTAACAAGCTCCAGCTGTTTTTATTCTCAGAAGGTTTACTCCCTGGTATACAGCTGCCTACCCCCTTTGTAAGTGCTGGTCCTAAATGAGCTTTTTTCTCTGTTCCCTCACCACAATCCAGATTCTTTTGGGGAGTTCCCAGTACAGTAACCATACCAGGAAGTACTTAATTTATTAAGCTACTGCTTTTCTTAATCTCAGTGGAGATATTTAATGATAAATAGCTTCCTACGCAGCATGTTCATGTCGTTCTTAAATGAGCTTTTATCTCTCTCCCCTCACCACAAATCAGATTCTTCTGAGGAGTTACCAGTACATTATCCTTTCCCCTGTGTAATTACCTTAACAAGCTCCAGCTGTTTTTATTCTCAGAAGGTTTACTCCCTGATATACAGCTGCCTACCCCCTTCGTAAGTGCAGGTCCTAAATGAGCTTTTTTCTCTGTTCCCTCACCACAATCCAGATTCTTTTGGGGAGTTACCAGTACAGTAACCATACCAGGAAGTACTTAATTTATTAAGCTACTGCTTTTCTTAATCTCACTGGAGATATTTACTGATAAACAGCTACGTACCCAGCATGTTCATGTCGTTCCTAAATGAGCTTTTATCTCTCTCCCCTCACCACAAATCAGATTCTTCTGAGGAGTTCCCAGTACATTATCCTTTCCCCTGTGTAATTACCTTAACAAGCTCCAGCTGTTTTTATTCTCAGAAGGTTTACTCCCTGATATACAGCTGCCTACCCCCTTCGTAAGTGCAGGTACTAAATGAGCTTTTTCTCTGTTCCCTCACCACAATCCAGGTTCTTTTGGGGAGTTACCAGTACAGTAACCATACCAGGAAGTACTTAATTTATTAAGCTACTGCTTTTCTTAATCTCAGTGGAGATATTTACTGATAAACAGCTACCTACGCAGCATGTACATGTCGTTCCTAAATGAGCTTTTATCTCTCTCCCCTCACCACAAATCAGATTCTTCTGAGGAGTTCCCAGTACATTATCCTTTCCCCTGTGTAATTACCTTCACAAGCTAAAGCTGTTTTTATTCTCAGAAGGTTTACTCCCTGATATACCGATGCCTACCCCCTTCGTAAGTGCAGGTCCTAAATGAGCTTTTTTCTCTGTTCCCTCACCACAATCCAGATTCTTTTGGGGAGATACCAGTACAGTAACCATACCAGGAAGTACTTAATTTATTAAGCTACTGCTTTTCTTAATCTCAGTGGAGATATTTACTGATAAACAGCTACGTACGCAGCATGTTCATGTCGTTCCTAAATGAGCTTTTATCTCTCTCCCCTCACCACAAATCAGATTCTGCTGAGGAGTTCCCAGTACATTATCCTTTCCCCTGTGTAATTACCTTAACAAGCTCCAGCTGTTTTTATTCTCAGACGGTTTACTCCCTGATATACAGCTGCCTAGCCCCTTCGTAAGTGCAGGTCCTAAATGAGCTTTTTTCTCTGTTCCCTCACCACAATCCAGAGTCTTTTGGGGAGTTAAAAGTACATTATCCTTTCCCCTGTGTAATTACCTCAACAAGCTCTAGCTGTTTTTATTCTCAGAAGGTTTACTCCCTGATATACAGCTGCCTACCCCTTTTGTAAGTGCAGGTCCTAAATGAGCTTTTTTCTCTGTTCCCTCACCACAATCCAGATTCTTTTGGGGAGTTACCAGTACAGTCACCATACCAGGAAGTACTTAATTTATTAAGCTACTGCTTTTCTTAATCTCAGTGGAGATATTTACTGCTAAACAGCTACGTATGCAGCATGTTCATGTCGTTCCTAAATGAGCTTTTATCTCTCTCCCCTCACCACAAATCAGATTCTTCTGAGGAGTTCCCAGTACATTATCCGTTCCCCTGTGTAATTACTTTAAGAAGCTCCAGCTGCTTTTATTCTCAGAAGGTTTACTCCCTGATATACAGCTGCCTACCCCCTTCGTAAGTGCAGGTCCTAAATGAGCTTTTTTCTCTGTTCCCTCACCACAATCCAGATTCTTTTCGGGAGTTACCAGTACAGTAACCATACCAGGAAGTACTTAATTTATTAAGCTACTGCTTTTCTTAATCTCAGTGGAGATATTTATTGATAAACAGCTACGTACGCAGCATGTTCATGTCGTTCCTAAATGAGCTTATATCTCTCTCCCCTCACCACAAATCAGATTCTTCTGAGGAGTTCCGAGTACATTATCCTTTCCCCTGTGTAATTACCTTAACAAGCTCCAGCTGTTTTTATTCTCAGAAGGTTTACTCCCTGATATACAGCTGCCTACCCCCTTCGTAAGTGCAGGTCCTAAATCAGCTTTTTTCTCTGTTCCCTCACCACAATCCAGATTCTTTTGGGGAGTTACCAGTACAGTAACCATACCAGGAAGTACTTAATTTATTAAGCTACTGCTTTTCTTAATCTCAGTGGAGATATTTACTGATAAACAGCTACGTACGCTGCATGTTCATGTCGTTCCTAAATGAGCTTTTATCTCTCTCCCCTCACCACAAATCAGATTCTTCTGAGGAGTTCCCAGTACATTATCCTTTCCCCTGTGTAATTACCTTAACAAGCTCCCTTGTTTTTATTCTCAGACGGTTTACTCCCTGATATAATGCTGCCTACCCCCTTCGTAAGTGCAGGTCCTAAATGAGCTTTTTTCTCTGTTCCCTCACCACAATCTAGATTCTTTTGGGGAGTTACCAGTACAGTAACGATACCAGGAAGTACTTAATTTATTAAGCTACTGCTTTTCTTAATCTCAGTGGAGATATTTACTGATAAACAGCTACGTACGCAGCATGTTCATATCGTTCCTTAATGAGCTTTTATCTCTCTCCCCTCACCACAAATCAGATTCTTCTGACTAGTTCCCAGTACATTATCCTTTCCCCTGTGTAATTACCTTAACAAGCTCCAGCTGTTTTTATTCTCAGAAGCGATACTCCCTGATATACAGCTGCCTACCCCCTTCGTAAGTGCAGGTCTTAAATGAGCTTTTTTCTCTGTTCCCTCACCACAATCCAGAGTCTTTTGGGGAGTTACCAGTACAGTAACCATACCAGGAAGTACTTAATTTATTTAGCTACTGCTTTTCTTAATCTCAGTGGAGATATTTACTGATAAACAGCTACCTACGCAGCATGTACATGTCGTTCTTAAATGAGCTTTTATCTCTCTCCCCTCACCACAAATCAGATTCTTCGGAGGAGTTCCCAGTACATTATCCTTTCCCCTGTGTAATTACCTTAACAAGCTCCAGCTGTTTTTATTCTCAGAAGGTTTACTCCCTGATATACTGCTGCCTAACCCCTTCGTAAGTGCAGGTCCTAAATGAGCTTTTTTCTCTGTTCCCTCACCACAATCTAGATTCTTTTGGGGAGTTACCAGTACAGTAACGATACCAGGAAGTACTTAATTTATTAAGCTACTGCTTTTCTTAATCTCAGTGGAGATATTTACTGATAAACAGCTACGTACCCAGCATGTTCATATCGTTCTTAATGAGCTTTTATCTCTTTCCCCTCACCACAAATCAGATTCTTCTGACTAGTTCACAGTACATTATCCTTTCCCCTGTGTAATTACCTTAACACGCTCCAGCTGTTTTTATTCTCAGAATCGATACTCCCTGATATACAGCTGCCTACCCCCTTCGTTAGTGCAGGTCCTAAATGAGCTTTTTTCTCTGTTCCCTCACCACAATCCAAATTCTTTCGGGGAATTACCAGTACATTATCCTTTCCCCTGTGTAATTACCTTAACAAGCTCCAGCTGTTTTTATTCTCAGAAGGTTTACTCCCTGGTATACAGCTGCCTACCCCCTTTGTAAGTGCTGGTCCTAAATGAGCTTTTTTCTCTGTTCCCTCACCACAATCCAGATTCTTTTGGGGAGTTACCAGTACAGTAACCATACCAGGAAGTACTTAATTTATTAAGCTACTGCTTTTCTTAATCTCAGTGGAGATATTTACTGATAAACAGCTACGTACCCAGCATGTTCATGTCGTTCTTAATGAGCTTTTATCTCTTTCCCCTCACCACAAATCAGATTCTTCTGACTAGTTCACAGTACATTATCCTTTCCCCTGTGTAATTACCTTAACAAGCTCCAGCTGTTTTTATTCTCAGAAGGTTTACTCCCTGATATACTGCTGCCTAACCCCTTCGTAAGTGCAGGTCCTAAATGAGCTTTTTTCTCTGTTCCCTCACCACAATCCAGATTCTTTTGGGGAGTTACCAGTACAGTCACCATACCAGGAAGTACTTAATTTATTAAGCTACTGCTTTTCTTAATCTCAGTGGAGATATTTACTGCTAAACAGCTACGTATGCAGCATGTTCATGTCGTTCCTAAATGAGCTTTTATCTCTCTCCCCTCACCACAAATCAGATTCTTCTGAGGAGTTCCCAGTACATTATCCGTTCCCCTGTGTAATTACTTTAACAAGCTCCAGCTGCTTTTATTCTCAGAAGGTTTACTCCCTGATATACAGCTGCCTACCCTCTTCGTAAGTGCAGGTCCTAAATGAGCTTTTTTCTCTGTTCCCTCACCACAATCCAGATTCTTTTCGGGAGTTACCAGTACAGTAACCATACCAGGAAGTACTTAATTTATTAAGCTACTGCTTTTCTTAATCTCAGTGGAGATATTTATTGATAAACAGCTACGTACGCAGCATGTTCATGTCGTTCCTAAATGAGCTTATATCTCTCTCCCCTCACCACAAATCAGATTCTTCTGAGGAGTTCCGAGTACATTATCCTTTCCCCTGTGTAATTACCTTAACAAGCTCCAGCTGTTTTTATTCTCAGAAGGTTTACTCCCTGATATACAGCTGCCTACCCCCTTCGTAAGTGCAGGTCCTAAATCAGCTTTTTCTCTGTTCCCTCACCACAATCCAGATTCTTTTGGGGAGTTACCAGTACAGTAACCATACCAGGAAGTACTTAATTTATTAAGCTACTGCTTTTCTTAATCTCAGTGGAGATATTTACTGATAAACAGCTACGTACGCTGCATGTTCATGTCGTTCCTAAATGAGCTTTTATCTCTCTCCCCTCACCACAAATCAGATTCTTCTGAGGAGTTCCCAGTACATTATCCTTTCCCCTGTGTAATTACCTTAACAAGCTCCCTTGTTTTTATTCTCAGACGGTTTACTCCCTGATATAATGCTGCCTACCCCCTTCGTAAGTGCAGGTCCTAAATGAGCTTTTTTCTCTGTTCCCTCACCACAATCTAGATTCTTTTGGGGAGTTACCAGTACAGTAACGATACCAGGAAGTACTTAATTTATTAAGCTACTGCTTTTCTTAATCTCAGTGGAGATATTTACTGATAAACAGCTACGTACGCAGCATGTTCATATCGTTCCTTAATGAGCTTTTATCTCTCTCCCCTCACCACAAATCAGATTCTTCTGACTAGTTCCCAGTACATTATCCTTTCCCCTGTGTAATTACCTTAACAAGCTCCAGCTGTTTTTATTCTCAGAAGCGATACTCCCTGATATACAGCTGCCTACCCCCTTCGTAAGTGCAGGTCTTAAATGAGCTTTTTTCTCTGTTCCCTCACCACAATCCAGAGTCTTTTGGGGAGTTACCAGTACAGTAACCATACCAGGAAGTACTTAATTTATTAAGCTACTGCTTTTCTTAATCTCAGTGGAGATATTTACTGATAAACAGCTACCTACGCAGCATGTACATGTCGTTCTTAAATGAGCTTTTATCTCTCTCCCCTCACCACAAATCAGATTCTTCGGAGGAGTTCCCAGTACATTATCCTTTCCCCTGTGTAATTACCTTAACAAGCTCCAGCTGTTTTTATTCTCAGGTTTACTCCCTGATATACTGCTGCCTAACCCCTTCGTAAGTGCAGGTCCTAAATGAGCTTTTTTCTCTGTTCCCTCACCACAATCTAGATTCTTTTGGGGAGTTACCAGTACAGTAACGATACCAGGAAGTACTTAATTTATTAAGCTACTGCTTTTCTTAATCTCAGTGGAGATATTTACTGATAAACAGCTACGTACCCAGCATGTTCATGTCGTTCTTAATGAGCTTTTATCTCTTTCCCCTCACCACAAATCAGATTCTTCTGACTAGTTCACAGTACATTATCCTTTCCCCTGTGTAATTACCTTAACACGCTCCAGCTGTTTTTATTCTCAGAATCGATACTCCCTGATATACAGCTGCCTACCCCCCTTCGTTAGTGCAGGTCCTAAATGAGCTTTTTTCTCTGTTCCCTCACCACAATCCAAATTCTTTCGGGGAATTACCAGTACATTATCCTTTCCCCTGTGTAATTACCTTAACAAGCTCCAGCTGTTTTTATTCTCAGAAGGTTTACTCCCTGGTATACAGCTGCCTACCCCCTTTGTAAGTGCTGGTCCTAAATGAGCTTTTTTCTCTGTTCCCTCACCACAATCCAGATTCTTTTGGGGAGTTACCAGTACAGTAACCATACCAGGAAGTACTTAATTTATTAAGCTACTGCTTTTCTTAATCTCAGTGGAGATATTTAATGATAAATAGCTTCCTACGCAGCATGTTCATGTCGTTCTTAAATGAGCTTTTATCTCTCTCCCCTCACCACAAATCAGATTCTTCTGAGGAGTTACCAGTACATTATCCTTTCCCCTGTGTAATTACCTTAACAAGCTCCAGCTGTTTTTATTCTCAGAAGGTTTACTCCCTGATATACAGCTGCCTACCCCCTTCGTAAGTGCAGGTCCTAAATGAGCTTTTTTCTCTGTTCCCTCACCACAATCCAGATTCTTTTGGGGAGTTACCAGTACAGTAACCATACCAGGAAGTACTTAATTTATTAAGCTACTGCTTTTCTTAATCTCACTGGAGATATTTACTGATAAACAGCTACGTACCCAGCATGTTCATGTCGTTCCTAAATGAGCTTTTATCTCTCTCCCCTCACCACAAATCAGATTCTTCTGAGGAGTTACCAGTACATTATCCTTTCCCCTGTGTAATTACCTTAACAAGCTCCAGCTGTTTTTATTCTCAGAAGCGATACTCCCTGATATACAGCTGCCTACCCCCTTCGTAAGTGCAGGTACTAAATGAGCTTTTTTCTCTGTTCCCTCACCACAATCCAGATTCTTTCGGGGAGTTACCAGTACATTATCCTTTCCCCTGTGCAATTACCTTAACGAGCTCCAGCTGTTTTTATTCTCAGAAGGTTTACTCCCTGATATACAGCTGCCTACCCCCTTTGTAAGTGCAGGTCCTAAATGAGCTTTTTTCTCTGTTCCCTCACCACAATCCAGATTCTTTTGGGGAGTTACCAGTACAGTAACCATACCAGGAAGTACTTAATTTATTAAGCTACTGCTTTTCTTAATCTCAGTGGAGATATTTACTGATAAACAGCTACCTACGCAGCATGTTCATGTCGTTCTTAAATGAGCTTTTATCTCTCTCCCCTCACCACAAATCAGATTCTTCTGAGGAGTTACCAGTACATTATCCTTTCCCCTGTGTAATTACCTTAACAAGCTCCAGCTGTTTTTATTCTCAGAAGGTTTACTCCCTGATATACAGCTGCCTACCCCCTTCGTAAGTGCAGGTCCTAAATGAGCTTTTTTCTCTGTTCCCTCACCACAATCCAGATTCTTTTGGGGAGTTACCAGTACAGTAACCATACCAGGAAGTACTTAATTTATTAAGCTACTGCTTTTCTTAATCTCAGTGGAGATATTTACTGATAAACAGCTACCTACGCAGCATGTTCATGTCGTTCCTAAATGAGCTTTTATCTCTCTCCCCTCACCACAAATCAGATTCTTCTGAGGAGTTCCCAGTACATTATCCTTTCCCCTGTGTAATTACCTTAACAAGCTCCAGCTGTTTTTATTCTCAGAAGGTTTACTCCCTGATATACAGCTGCCTACCCCCTTCGTAAGTGCAGGTCCTAAATGAGCTTTTTTCTCTGTTCCCTCACCACAATCCAGATTCTTTTGGGGAGTTACCAGTACAGTAACCATACCAGGAAGTACTTAATTTATTAAGCTACTGCTTTTCTTAATCTCAGTGGAGATATTTACTGATAAACAGCTACCTACGCAGCATGTTCATGTCGTTCCTAAATGAGCTTTTATCTCTCTCCCCTCAGCACAAATCAGATTCTTCTGAGGAGTTCCTAGTACATTATCCTTTCCCCTGTGTAATTACCTTAACAAGCTCCAGCTGTTTTTATTCTCAGAAGGTTTACTCCCTGATATACTGCTGCCTACCCCCTTCGTAAGTGCATGTCCTAAATGAGCTTTTTTCTCTGTTCCCTCACCACAATCCAGATTCTTTTGGGGAGTTACCAGTACAGTAACCATACCAGGAAGTACTTAATTTATTAAGCTACTGCTTTTCTTAATCTCAGTGGAGATATTTACTGATAAACAACTACCTACGCAGCATGTTCATGTCGTTCGTATATGAGCTTTTATCTCTCTCCCCTCACCACAAATCAGATTCTTCTGAGGAGTTCCCAGTACATTATCCTTTCCCCTGTGTAATTACATTAACAAGCTCCCCCTGTTTTTATTCTCAGACGGTTTACTCCCTAATATACAGCTGCCTACCCCCTTCGTAAGTGCAGGTCCTAAATGAGCTTTTTTCTCTGTTCCCTCACCACAATCTAGATTCTTATGGGGAGTTACCAGTACAGTAACGATACCAGGAAGTACGTAATTTATTAAGCTACTGCTTTTCTTAATCTCAGTGGAGATATTTACTGATAAACAGCTACGTACGCAGCATGTTCATATCGTTCCTAAATGAGCTTTTATCTCTCTCCCCTCACCACAAATCAGATTCTTCTGACTAGTTCCCAGTACATTATCCTTTCCCCTGTGTAATTACCTTAACAAGCTCCAGCTGTTTTTATTCTCAGAAGCGATACTCCCTGATATACAGCTGCCTACCCCCTTCGTAAGTGCAGGTCCTAAATGAGCTTTTTTCTCTGTTCCCTCACCACAATCCAGAGTCTTTTTGGGAGTTACCAGTACATTATCCTTTCCCCTGTGTAATTACCTTAACAAGCTCCAGCTGTTTATATTCTCAGAAGGTTTACTCCCTGGTATACAGCTGCCTACCCCCTTTGTTAGTGCTGGTCCTAAATGAGCTTTTTTCTCTGTTCCCTCACCACAATCCAGATTCTTTTGGGGAGTTACCAGTACAGTAACCATACCAGGAAGTACTTAATTTATTAAGCTACTGCTTTTCTTAATCTCAGTGGAGATATTTACTGATAAATAGCTACCTACGCAGCATGTTCATGTCGTTCTTAAGTGAGCTTTTATCTCTCTCCCCTCACCACAAATCAGATTCTTCTGAGGAGTTACCAGTACATTATCCTTTCCCCTGTGTAATTACCTTAACAAGCTCCAGCTGTTTTTATTCTCAGAAGGTTTACTCCCTGATATACAGCTGCCTACCCCCTTCGTAAGTGCAGGTCCTAAATGAGCTTTTTTCTCTGTTCCCTCACCACAATCCAGATTGTTTTGGGGAGTTACCAGTACAGTAACCATACCAGGAAGTACTTAATTTATTAAGCTACTGCTTTTCTTAATCTCAGTGGAGATATTTACTGATAAACAGCTACGTACCCAGCATGTTCATGTCGTTCCTAAATGAGCTTTTATCTCTCTCCCCTCACCACAAATCAGATTCTTCTGAGGAGTTCCCAGTACATTATCCTTTCCCCTGTGTAATTACCTTAACAAGCTCCAGCTGTTTTTATTCTCAGAAGGTTTACTCCCTGATATACAGCTGCCTACCCCTTTCGTAAGTGCAGGTACTAAATGAGCTTTTTCTCTGTTCCCTCACCACAATCCAGGTTCTTTTGGGGAGTTACCAGTACAGTAACCATACCAGGAAGTAGTTAATTTATTAAGCTACTGCTTTTCTTAATCTCAGTGGAGATATTTACTGATAAACAGCTACCTACGCAGCATGTACATGTCGTTCCTAAATGAGCTTTTATCTCTCTCCCCTCAACACAAATCAGATTCTTCTGAGGAGTTCCCAGTACATTATCCTTTCCCCTGTGTAATTACCTTAACAAGCTCCAGCTGTTTTTATTCTCAGAAGGTTTACTCCCTGATATACCGCTGCCTACCCCCTTCGTAAGTGCAGGTCCTAAATGAGCTTTTTTCGATGTTCCCTCACCACAATCCAGCTTCTTTTGGGGAGATACCAGTACAGTAACCATACCAGGAAGTATTTAATTTATTAAGCTACTGCTTTTCTTAATCTCAGTGGAGATATTTACTGATAAACAGCTACGTACGCAGCATGTTCATGTCGTTCCTAAATGAGATTTTATCTCTCTCCCCTCACCACAAATCAGATTCTTCTGAGGAGTTCCCAGTACATTATCCTTTCCCCTGTGTAATTACCTTAACAAGCTCCAGCTGTTTTTATTCTCAGAAGCGATACTCCCTCATATACAGCTGCCTACCCCCTTCGTAAGTGCAGTTCCTAAATGAGCTTTTATCTCTCTCCCCTCACCACAAATCAGATTCTTATGAGGAGTTCCCAGTACATTATCCTTTCCCCTGTGTAATTACCTTAACAAGCTCCCCCTGTTTTTATTCTCAGACGGTTTACTCCCTGATATACAGCTGCCTACCCCCTTCGTAAGTGCAGGTCCTAAATGAGCTTTTTTCTCTGTTCCCTCACCACAATCCAGAGTCTTTTGGGGAGTTACCAGTACATTATCCTTTCCCCTGTGTAATTACCTTAACAAGCTCCAGCTGTTTTTATTCTCAGAAGGTTTACTCCCTGATATACAGCTGCCTACCCCTTTTGTAAGTGCAGGTCCTAAATGAGCTTTTTTCTCTGTTCCCTCACCACAATCCAGATTCTTTTGGGGAGTTACCAGTACAGTAACCATACCAGGAAGTACTTAATTTATTAAGCTACTGCTTTTCTTAATCTCAGTGGAGATATTTACTGATAAATAGCTACCTACGCAGCATGTTCATGTCGTTCTTAAATGAGCTTTAATCTCTCTCCCCTCACCACAAATCAGATTCTTCTGAGGAGTTCCCAGTACATTATCCTTTCCCCTGTGTAATTACCTTAACAAGCTCCATCTGTTTTTATTCTCAGAAGGTTTACTCCCTGATATACAGCTGCCTACCCCCTTCGTAAGTGCAGGTCCTAAATGAGCTTTTTTCTCTGTTCCCTCACCACAATCCAGATTCTTTTGGGGAGTTTCCAGTACAGTAACCATACCAGGAAGTACTTAATTTATTAAGCTACTGCTTTTCTTAATCTCAGTGGAGATATTTACTGATAAATAGCTACCTACGCAGCATGTTCATGTCGTTCTTAAATGAGCTTTTATCTCTCTCCCCTCACCACAAATCAGATTCTTCTGAGGAGTTACCAGTACATTATCCTTTCCCCTGTGTAATTACCTTAACAAGCTCCAGCTGTTTTTATTCTCAGAAGGTTTACTCCCTGATATACAGCTGCCTACCCCCTTCGTAAGTACAGGTCTTAAATGAGCTTTTTTCTCTGTTTCCTCACCACAATCCAGATTCTTTTGGGGAGTTACCAGTACAGTAACCATACCAGGAAGTACTTAATTTATTAAGCTACTGCTTTTCTTAATCTCAGTGGAGATATTTACTGATAAACAGCTACGTACGCAGCATGTTCATGTCGATCCTAAATGAACTTTTATCTCTCTCCCCTCACCACAAATCAGATTCTTCTGAGGAGTACCCAGTACATTATCCTTTCCCCTGTGTAATTACCTTAACAAGCTCCAGCTGTTTTTATTCTCAGAAGGTTTACTCCCTGATATACAGCTGCCTACCCCCTTCCTAAGTGCAGGTCCTAAATGAGCTTTTTTCTCTGTTCCCTCACCACAATCCAGATTCTATTGGGGAGATACCAGTACAGTAACCATACCAGGAAGTACTTAATTTATTAAGCTACTGCTTTTCTTAATCTCAGTGGAGATATTTACTGATAAACAGCTACGTACGCAGCATGTTCATGTCGTTCCTAAATGAGCTTTTATCTCTCTCCCCTCACTACAAATCAGATTCTTCTGAGGAGTTCCCAGTACATTATCCTTTCCCCTGTGTAATTACCTTAACAAGCTCCAGCTGTTTTTATTCTCAGAAGCGATACTCCCTCATATACAGCTGCCTACCCCCTTCGTAAGTGCAGGTCCTAAATGAGCTTTTTTCTCTGTTCCCTCACCACAATCCAGATTCTTTCGGGGAGTTACCAGTACATTATCCTTTCCCCTGTGTAATTACCTTAACAAGCTCCAGCTGTTTTTATTCTCAGAAGGTTTACTCCCTGATATACAGCTGCCTACCCCCTTCGTAAGTGCAGGTCCTAAATGAGCTTTTTTTCTCTGTTCCCTCACCACAATCCAGATTCTTTTGGGGAGTTTACCAGTACAGTAACCATACCAGGAAGTACTTAATTTATTCAGCTACTGCTTTTCTTAATCTCAGTGGAGATATTTACTGATAAAACAACTACCTACGCAGCATGTTCATGTCGTTCGTATATGAGCTTTTATCTCTCTCCCCTCACCACAAATCAGATTCTTCTGAGGAGTTCCCAGTACATTATCCTTTCCCCTGTGTAATTACCTTAACAAGCTCAAGCTGTTTTTATTCTCAGACGGTTTACTCCCTGATATACAGCTGCCTACCCCCTTCGTAAGTGCAGGTCCTAAATGAGCTTTTTTCTCTGTTCCCTCACCACAATCCATATTCTTTCGGGGGAGTTACCAGTACATTATCCTTTGCCCTGTGTAATTACCTTAACAAGCTCCATCTGTTTTTATTCTCAGAAGGTTTACTCCCTGATATACAGCAGCCTAACCCTTTTGTATGTGCAGGTCCTAAATGAGCTTTTTTCTCTGTTCCCTCACCACAATCCAGATTTCTTTTGGGGAGTTACCAGTACAGTAACCATACTAGGAAGTACTTAATTTATTAAGCTATTGCTTTTCTAATCTCAGTGGAGATATTTACTGATAAACAGCTACCTACGGCAGCATGTTCATGTCGTTCTTAAATGAGCTTTTATCTCTCTCCCCTCACCACAAATCAGATTCTTCTGAGGAGTTCCCAGTACATTATCCTTTCCCCTGTGTAATTACCTTAACAAGCTCCAGCTGTTTTTATTCTCAGAAGGTTTACTCCCTGATATACTGCTGCCTACCCCCTTCGTAAGTGCAGGTCCTAAATGAGCTTTTTTCTCTGTTCCCTCACCACAATCCAGATTCTTTTGGGGAGTTACCAGTACAGTAACCATACCAGGAAGTACTTAATTTATTAAGCTACTGCTTTTCTTAATCTCAGTGGAGATATTTACTGATAAACAGCTACCTACGCAGCATGTTCATGTCGTTCCTATATGAGCTTTTATCTCTCTCCCCTCACCACAAATCAGATTCTTCTGAAGAGTTCCCAGTACATTATCCTTTCCCCTGTGTAATTACCTTAACAAGCTCCAGCTGTTTTTATTCTCAGAAGGTTTACTCCCTGATATACAGCTGCCTACCCCCTTCGTAAGTGCAGGTCCTAAATGAGCTTTTTTCTCTGTTCCCTCACCACAATCCAGATTCTTTTGGGGAGTTACCAGTACAGTAACCATACCAGGAAGTACTTAATTTATTAAGCTACTGCTTTTCTTAATCTCAGTGGAGATATTTACTGATAAACAGCTACCTACGCAGCATGTTCATGTCGTTCCTAAATGAGCTTTTATCTCTCTCCCCTCAGCACAAATCAGATTCTTCTGAGGAGTTCCTAGTACATTATCCTTTCCCCTGTGTAATTACCTTAACAAGCTCCAGCTGTTTTTATTCTCAGAAGGTTTACTCCCTGATATACTGCTGCCTACCCCCTTCGTAAGTGCATGTCCTAAATGAGCTTTTTTCTCTGTTCCCTCACCACAATCCAGATTCTTTTGGGGAGTTACCAGTACAGTAACCATACCAGGAAGTACTTAATTTATTAAGCTACTGCTTTTCTTAATCTCAGTGGAGATATTTACTGATAAACAACTACCTACGCAGCATGTTCATGTCGTTCGTATATGAGCTTTTATCTCTCTCCCCTCACCACAAATCAGATTCTTCTGAGGAGTTCCCAGTACATTATCCTTTCCCCTGTGTAATTACCTTAACAAGCTCCCCTGTTTTTATTCTCAGACGGTTTACTCCCTAATATACAGCTGCCTACCCCCTTCGTAAGTGCAGGTCCTAAATGAGCTTTTTTCTCTGTTCCCTCACCACAATCTAGATTCTTTTGGGGAGTTACCAGTACAGTAACGATACCAGGAAGTACGTAATTTATGAAGCTACTGCTTTTCTTAATCTCAGTGGAGATATTTACTGATAAACAGCTACGTACGCAGCATGTTCATATCGTTCTTAAATGAGCTTTTATCTCTCTCCCCTCACCACAAATCAGATTCTTCTGACTAGTTCCCAGTACATTATCCTTTCCCCTGTGTAATTACCTTAACAAGCTCCAGCTGTTTTTATTCTCAGAAGCGATACTCCCTGATATACAGCTGCCTACCCCCTTCGTAAGTGCAGGTCCTAAATGAGCTTTTTTCTCTGTTCCCTCACCACAATCCAGAGTCTTTTTGGGAGTTACCAGTACATTATCCTTTCCCCTGTGTAATTACCTTAACAAGCTCCAGCTGTTTTTATTCTCAGAAGGTTTACTCCCTGGTATACAGCTGCCTACCCCCTTTGTAAGTGCTGGTCCTAAATGAGCTTTTTTTCTCTGTTCCCTCACCACAATCCAGATTCTTTTGGGGAGTTACCAGTACAGTAACCATACCAGGAAGTACTTAATTTATTAAGCTACTGCTTTTCTTAATCTCAGTGGAGATATTTACTGATAAACAGCTACGTACCAGCATGTTCATGTCGTTCCTAAATGAGCTTTTATCTCTCTCCCCCTCACCACAAATCAGATTCTTCTGAGGAGTTCCCAGTACATTATCCTTTCCCCTGTGTAATTACCTTAACAAGCTCCAGCTGTTTTTATTCTCAGAAGGTTTACTCCCTGATATACCAGCTGCCTACCCCCTTCGTAAGTGCAGGTACTAAATGAGCTTTTTCTCTGTTCCCTCACCACAATCCAGGTTCTTTTGGGGAGTTACCAGTACAGTAACCATACCAGGAAGTAGTTAATTTATTAAGCTACTGCTTTTCTTAATCTCAGTGGAGATATTTACTGATAAACAGCTACCTACGCAGCATGTACATGTCGTTCCTAAATGAGCTTTTATCTCTCCTCTCCCCTCACCACAAATCAGATTCTTCTAAGGAGTTCCCAGTACATTATCCTTTCCCCTGTGTAATTACCTTAACAAGCTCCAGCTGTTTTTATTCTCAGAAGGTTTACTCCCTGATATACCGCTGCCTACCCCCTTCGTAAGTGCAGGTCCTAAATGAGCTTTTTTTCGATGTTCCCTCACCACAATCCAGCTTCTTTTGGGGAGATACCAGTACAGTAACCATACCAGGAAGTACTTAATTTATTAAGCTACTGCTTTTCTTAATCTCAGTGGAGATATTTACTGATAAACAGCTACGTACGCAGCATGTTCATGTCGTTCCTAAATGAGCTTTTATCTCTCTCCCCCTCACCACAAATCAGATTCTTCTGAGGAGTTCCCAGTACATTATCCTTTCCCCTGTGTAATTACCTTAACAAGCTCCAGCTGTTTTTATTCTCAGAAGCGATACTCCCTCATATACAGCTGCCTACCCCCTTCGTAAGTGCAGGTCCTAAATGAGCTATTTTCTCTGTTCCCTCACCACAATCCAGATTCTTTCGGGGAGTTACCAGTACATTATCCATTCCCCTGTGTTATTACCTTAACAAGCCCCAGCTGTTTTTATTCTCAGAAGGTTTACTCCCTGATATACAGCTGCCTAATCCCTTTGTAAGTGCAGGTCCTAAATGAGCTTTTTTCTCTGTTCCCTCACCACAATCCAGATTCTTTTGGGGAGTTTCCAGTACAGTAACCATACCAGGAAGTACTTAATTTATTAAGCTACTGCTTTTCTTAATCTCAGTGGAGATATTTACTGATAAATAGCTACCTACGCAGCATGTTCATGTCGTTCTTAAATGAGCTTTTATCTCTCTCCCCTCACCACAAATCAGATTCTTCTGAGGAGTTACCAGTACATTATCCTTTCCCCTGTGTAATTACCTTAACAAGCTCCAGCTGTTTTTATTCTCAGAAGGTTTACTCCCTGATATGCAGCTGCCTACCCCCTTCGTAAGTACAGGTCTTAAATGAGCTTTGTTCTCTGTTTCCTCACCACAATCCAGATTCTTTTGGGGAGTTACCAGTACAGTAACCATACCAGGAAGTACTTAATTTATTAAGCTACTGCTTTTCTTAATCTCAGTGGAGATATTTACTGATAAACAGCTACGTACGCAGCATGTTCATGTCGATCCTAAATGAACTTTTATCGCTCTCCCCCCCCTCACCACAAATCAGATTCTTCTGAGGAGTACCCAGTACATTATCCTTTCCCCTGTGTAATTACCTTAACAAGCTCCAGCTGTTTTTATTCTCAGAAGGTTTACTCCCTGATATACAGCTGCCTACCCCCTTCCTAAGTGCAGGTCCTAAATGAGCTTTTTTCTCTGTTCCCTCACCACAATCCAGATTCTATTGGGGAGATACCAGTACAGTAACCATACCAGGAAGTACTTAATTTATTTAGCTACTGCTTTTCTTAATCTCAGTGGAGATATTTACTGATAAACAGCTACGTACGCAGCATGTTCATGTCGTTCCTAAATGAGCTTTTATCTCTCTCCCCTCACTACAAATCAGATTCTTCTGAGGAGTTCCCAGTACATTATCCTTTCCCCTGTGTAATTACCTTAACAAGCTCAAGCTGTTTTTATTCTCAGACGGTTTACTCCCTGATATACAGCTGCCTACCCCCCTTCGTAAGTGCAGGTCCTAAATGAGCTTTTTTCTCTGTTCCCTCACCACAATCCAGATTCTTTCGGGGAGTTACCAGTACATTATCCTTTGCCCTGTGTAATTACCTTAACAAGCTCCAGCTGTTTTTATTCTCAGAAGGTTTACTCCCTGATATACAGCAGCCTAACCCTTTTGTATGTGCAGGTCCTAAATGAGCTTTTTTCTCTGTTCCCTCACCACAATCCAGATTCTTTTGGGGAGTTACCAGTACAGTAACCATACTAGGAAGTACTTAATTTATTAAGCTATTGCTTTTCTTAATCTCAGTGGAGATATTTACTGATAAACAGCTACCTACGCAGCATGTTCATGTCGTTCTTAAATGAGCTTTTATCTCTCTCCCCTCACCACAAATCAGATTCTTCTGAGGAGTTCCCAGTACATTATCCTTTCCCCTGTGTAATTACCTTAACAAGCTCCATCTGTTTTTATTCTCAGAAGGTTTAATCCCTGATATACAGCTGCCTACCCCCTTCGTAAGTGCAGGTCCTAAATCAGCTTTTTTCTCTGTTCCCTCACTACAATCCAGATTCTTTTGGGGAGTTACCAGTAAAGTAACCATACCAGGAAGTACTTAATTTATTAAGCTACTGCTTTTCTTAATCTCAGTGGAGATATTTACTGATAAACAGCTACGTACGCTGCATGTTCATGTCGTTCCTAAATGAGCTTTTATCTCTCTCCCCTCACCACAAATCAGATTCTTATGAGGAGTTCCAGTACATTATCCTTTCCCCTGTGTAATTACCTTAACAAGCTCCCCCTGTTTTTATTCTCAGACGGTTTACTCCCTGATATACAGCTGCCTACCCCCTTCGTAAGTGCAGGTCCTAAATGAGCTTTTTTCTCTGTTCCCTCACCACAATCCAGAGTCTTTTGGGGAGTTACCAGTACATTATCCTTTCCCCCTGTGTAATTACCTTAACAAGCTCCAGCTGTTTTTATTCTCAGAAGGTTTACTCCCTGATATACAGCTGCCTACCCCTTTTGTAAGTGCAGGTCCTAAATGAGCTTTTTTCTCTGTTCCCTCACCACAATCCAGATTCTTTTGGGAGTTACCAGTACAGTAACCATAACAGGAAGTACTTAATTTATTAAGCTACTGCTTTTCTTAATCTCAGTGGAGATATTTACTGATAAATAGCTACCTACGCAGCATGTTCATGTCGTTCTTAAATGAGCTTTAATCTCTCTCCCCTCACCACAAATCAGATTCTTCTGAGGAGTTCCCAGTACATTATCCTTTCCCCTGTGTAATTACCTTAACAAGCTCCATCTGTTT
>NW_025956228.1:0-40159 GCF_023159225.1 Perognathus longimembris pacificus | reverse complement strand
GAAACCAATATTACAATTACAGGGTAAAAGATCAATACAGCATGACATTTGTCTCAAATACAGAAGTGGAGGAAATTTCCTACTGTGAGGGCAGGAACTTGATACAAATGCCTTTCTAATTACAGGAGGTAGTGACTACAAAGATTATTGATATCAAAACAAGGAACTGTATACAACCGAGGTAGAACTATAATTATCTCCTAGCTACTATCTCCTTAAGGCTAGATAACATCAATCTTGACTTCTCCAAATACTTGTGAAGTAACAGTGAGGAGACTTTCCTGTTTACAGTGAGAATCTAGTGAGGAGACTTTCCTGTTTACAGAGAGAATCTAACACTAAAGGCAGCTGGTCTAGCAAGTCTCCTTAGGGAGACTTGCTAAGTAGGGGGAAAAAGGAGATTCTCACAACAACTGGTGGCTTCCTTTGGCCCACAAACACCAGAAATTCCTTACTGGGAATGAGTTCCCAAGGGCCTATTAGTGTGCTAATGAGGCATCGGAGTAACCGTGCCGGGGCTAAATTTTTCCACTGGTTGGAGACTTTAATTCTCCAACAATTCCCCCTTTTTTATTAACTTTATTAATTTTATTAATTTTCCACAGCCGCTTCTCTAGAAAGTTTAAGGGCAGTTAGTAAAACATCAGAGGAATTATTCCTAGTGTAACGCTTTATTATAGCTATGATAGAACAATATCCTAAGAAAAAGACACATATCATAAGTATTAAGGCAATAGAAGCACTTCCAACACTATGGGTAATACTTTGCCACCACCCCCTAGGGTCTAGTCCTTCTAAGGTCTGAGCTAGTCCTTGGGCTATATCATCAATAGAAGAGGCATCTGGCAATTCCTTTGAAAAGCTTCAAAAACCTCCCTGTACAAGCTTTGTTCACTTAACGTACCATTTAGTAGGGCTCCATCTATAAGCATTTGTATATCATTCCATTCACATTCAGAGGCATTATATTTATAAGGTGTTACACAGACATGACTAGAATTCCAATCACAAGTCAAAAACAATCGTTGCTGTAAAGCCAAATATTTCTGTCCAAGCCAAAACACTCCTCCTTTAACAGCTTCTAACTCATCTTGAAGGTGGGCATTTACTTCCAGCTGGTGTTGCCACAAATTGTGGGAGTCCTGGTGCCACTGCACCATAAAGTCATGAGTTTGTACGGATTGTCGCAATGCGGCTCCGGATACTGCTGCAGTTGTAGCAATGGCAATCAGTCCAGCAAGTCCTGCAATAATCATTCCAATGGCACGACGACTCCTCCTCAGAAGCCGCTTGAAAAACTGCATTACCAATCCTGTACAATTCCTCCAGCCCAGGGACGATGCATGCGAACAGGAACCCAAAGGGAGTTGCGCTGGGTTAAAATCATGATCCTATCTTGACTAAAAATAAAGGTGACATTGTTATTCAAGCAAGTATACAATTTACAATTTATGCTGGGTACTGGCATTCTTAGTTATGTTTATGGGGCCGACCATCAGTACTTGTGGAAAATGAACACAAGCAGAGATATTATAGGTCTTTACAACTGTGAAGTTGTAGGAGGCCGAGGATCCTTTAGTTCCTGAGTAAGTTCCATTGGCCAGCAATACAGGAGCCAGAGAAGCTGCTAATTTCCAGAGATGACGTTGTGGAGGAAATAGCCTGTTTCCATGGGCGAGAGCAGGCCGGGGGTCACTAAAGCCTGCTCCAAACCACCCTAAAAACTGTTTAGCAGACATGGCATTGGACATGTTCATAGATAAAGTAGGGTCACAAGATGAGTTATATTCAGTGCAGTTTTTCAACCACACACCAAAAGGTCCCCAATCATACCAAGTATGCTGGGATGTATTCCAAATAGTTGGAAAAATTCCTCGACAACTTTCCTAATGTCTTTCAGTAAAGTTCAGGTTCAGATAAGTAAAATTGTCACATTTAGGCAGGCCAGCAGGGCTAGGATAATTATCTAATTTATAGGTATGAGATCCCACAGACCAGGAAGACAGTCTAATCAGCCGAGTTCTACTGGAGTTATATGAACCTCCATGCTGAATCCAATATTGATATCTAAAAGGGTAACATGGGGAACGGCCTTGACAGATAGCTTTAGAGAACTGAGAATAAGAGAAGTTAAATGATCTTTCCTCTTCCATAGGAAAGACTGGTATGCCAGACCCATAGGGGGAGAGAGTAAATTAGGAATAGATGTAAAAACAGAGACAGGGGCTTTTGTCCATAAATATGGACGTAATAAAGGAGGGTTAGAAAATATAGGCCCAATACATTACCTCTGATGTAGCCCCTACAGGTTACCAGTGCACACCTGTCCATTTGAATGGCCTTATCACTTGAATGAGAATGTCTCACCCCCTTGATGGACAGAGGGGTGTTTGTTGCTGGATCCACTGGTGCAGGTGCTAGAAAGATGGGCTGTCTTCTGTAGAAACATAAGCATACCCTCGCCCCTGGGTTAACAACTCCCCGGGGACCCAATCTAGCCCAACCCCCAATCTAATCCAAACCGGCTGCGGTTTGTTTTGCATAGGCGGAGCTAGGAAGTGTCGCTCAGCTCTTGCTAAAACATCTCCTTGAGACAAATTTAAAAAGTTAAGGACAAATAATGCTTCTGCAATGACAGCAGGGGCTGTTTTATAAATACTTTTCATAGAAGTTGCATATCCCTCAGTACTATCCATACTCCTCCTCTTTAGTTTTGTAATTTGTGTTTTTAATGTATAATGAGCTCTTTCTACTGTACCTTGACCTTGAGGATTGTATTCAATTCCTGTAACATGAAAAATGTTATGAAATTCTAAAAATTTTCGTACTTGTTTACTGGAATAAGCTGGTGCATTGTCAGTTTTTATTTGAGAAGGAATCCCCATGACTGCGAATGTTTCTAGTAAATGTTGAATGACATGAGTCCCTTTTTCCCCTGGTAGAGGTGTTGCCCAAATAAAAGAAGAATGTGTATCAATGGATACATGCACATATTGTAAGCGGCCAAATTCAGGGATGTGTGTTACATCCATTTGCCAAATTTTATTAGGAGCAGTTCCTGACATGTCAATTAATTTTTGAGGGCTACATAAATCCGAATCTCCTTGAAGAATGGAAAATAGGTTAGGAATTCTGGGAAATCCTAAGGAAGGGCAAAGCCAATTGCTGTCCCTAGTAACTTTTGAAAATTATTAAGAGTTTTAAACTCTTCAGTACGAATTTTTATTAATTGGGGGGTAATTACTTGTCTTCTAACTAAATATCCCAGATACTTAAATGGTTCTTCTGTTTAAATGAATTTTATCAGGGGCAATTATTAAATTATACTGTTGAAAGTCTAAAGGCAAAATTTGTAACAATTTTGATACAATATTTTTATTAGGTGCAGCAAATAATAAATCATTTTATTGAAAACCTGTAAAACAAACTGGAGTAGTAATTAAACAATCATCTTGATAGCCATCGTTTTCCTATATCCAACTTAAAACAAACATTTTAAATTTTTTATCTCAGAATACATTTTTGATCTCAAGTCTTTTACCAAGCCTGGTTGTATTAAAAGAAATCTGGAGCCTAGGTATCACCCATTGCTTCATGCTGCTTGTTTTTCACTTCCAAATTTCTTATCTAGAAAGGCATTCTAAAACCTTTTAAAGTAGAGGCTTTCACACCTTTACCTCAGCCTGTATTTGCATAGAAAAACTGAAGCCCAGGGGGCACATTGCCTCCTGGTTGCCTGCTTTAAAAGAGCCATTTTCCTATATACAGAGGGTTAATGAAAGTTGTGTACTTCTATCCCCCATTAGTTTATATACTTTAAAATATTTACCTGATTATATGTGACTTAAGATAGTTAATCTTACTATTACAGTACAGTTTACACTTAAAAAATTTAGTACCTGATTCATTAAAGTGATGCCCAAAACAATTGTAACAAGAGTACACTTAGCAGTGTGCCCCAGAATTACAACCATGAGATTTCAGAGTTAGCATATTTGCCTTTTTGATACATCCAAATTGCAAACCTGTACAGAAATCGAGTTATATCAGGTAAATAAACTTTTAACTCTCCTTTAAGATATTCCAATTTTAATCCATCCTAAGGGGCAGATTTAGAAGTATCAGTCAAATCATACATTTTACCCTGAGGTTTCCAATGTTTATACCTGAAAACAAAAGAAATAAAAGAAAGGCCTCCATTGGCCTGTCCTATAGAATGGGCCTATCTCCATCCTACTCCTTACAGCTTGATGAACTGTCTTGGGGCCAGCTTGCCCTCTCCCACTATGAATGGACGCCACCCTACGGCTGTCCCATCACATGGATCGGCTAAACTGCACTTTTGTCAGTTTACCCCTCACTACTGAGGATAGGTTCAAGGGCCCATGCTAAGTTCTTATTTATTTATTTATTTATTTATTTTTAACCATGAATTAAAGAATTTTTAACTATACTTCCTTTCAAAATAAATAATCCTTTAAAGCTTTTGGTAATGCCCAAATTCGATGATCTTTTGAAGTTTAAAGTTAAACTAACCTATTTTTACATCATACATTTTTAATCTTGAACACATTCACACCCACATACATTTGTGCGCGTGCACACACACATACATACATTCACATATGTAGGTATTAATGTAAACAGAACTTAAAAGCAGTCCAAACAACTATCAGCCGTACATTTTTTAGTGGCAAAAGGTATATTTTCCAATCTTACTCTTGTAATGACCAAAACTTAAAACAAAACCTTTAATGAATGATTTTAGCATTGTTTAGTCTTATTCGCTAGGGCCTATTAGTTTTAGCAAAGTATCTTAGCATACTAAACACTTTTTAGCTGAAGATAACTGGGTTGGGGTCCCCTGGAGTATTACTGAGTCCACCTAGCACTTGACTCTTAGTGTTTACTCTCAGGCTAAGATTAGCCTAGCCAGCTGTTTGAACTCAGCTCTTAGCAGCCTGTACTTTTTCTGCCTTCTTGCAGAAGGAGACACAGTACCTAGTAAATGTTTTGCCCATAGACATGTAAATGGACAACAGAAATAAGGGAAACAAAAGTTTATGTTTAAAACTGGTGCCAATCTCAAAGACAAAACTAGTCAAGACAAAACAGAACATAGAAACAGAGGCTTTTACGCCTTGGATGGCATGTCCAGCGTCCACAAGCTGCCAGCCAGAGTGATGGAAAGTCCATAGGGCCCTGAAAATTCTCAGGGGGATCCTCCCCAGTGGAGATTTCCATCCCCTGGCAATCAACCTGCCGAGGCCGCCCACTAGAGGACTTTTTTCCCAATTTAGCACTCCACACGAAACACAACTAATCAAACAAGGACAAAGACACATGAAACATGTAGCGCAGGCGCAAATTAAAAGTGCAATTGCAGTAAAAATTCTCTTGAGAAGTAAAAGAAAAATCACTAGTCCTTCCCCAATTCCAGGCTGATGGACTAAAACAGGGAGTGTCAGCTCCCCTGCTAGTGCCTGGTTGTAAAGAAAAGATGATGGGGAAGCCTCCTTCACTGAAAGGGAGCCATGAGACGGCCCCGTATTACAGCTGTCCTAAGTTAAGTGACCCTGGTCAATATCTTGTTAATGAGGGGGCTGTGCTACACCTCCAGTTGGAGGGGGTTGAATGACAGGAAAAGTTTGATAGCAAGAGAGAGAAGCAGAACCATAGGACTTAGATTAATTAAAGTAAAAGTGGGCTCCGCGGCCGCAATTATTTGTTCTTTACTTTCACCTTCCTGACTGCCCCTGGCAGATCGAAAGAGCATCTGTAGCACTTTGACTGCACTGCTGAGCTGCCTAAATTAGCATCATTCTCTGAAGGAGCATAGGTAGAGGCTGAAGGCTTATTTGATATTAATTTTTCTTTAACAAAACTGACAGGAGATAGTTCAGGTGTTGCCATGTCTTTTAGCTCCTGCCCAATTTGAGTTTTTACCTCCCCGGACAAATTATAAGCCTTCATAGCTTTTTCCACGTCAGCCTCTGGCTCAGCAGCTGATGTTATGATAGCATCAGGAGACATCATGCTCACGGCTGTATATATTAATGCCCAAACAGACCAAAATGTAACTGGAACCTTGTCTCCACACCGATATTCATTTTCCATATTATTCTCTACTCGTTCCCAGACTTCTAAATCTAAAGTATCTCCCTCTAGGAACCATACATTATACTCCACTACCTGTACACACTCATCTCTTTGTGAACACGAGACCATAGCTCCATCCCGTTTCAATACATGGTGGATAAAATTAGAAAATGGAGTTGGTTTAGCTTGTCCCATAACCCCGTAATTTTTTAAGAATAGGAACTCACCACACAGATCCCTTGTCTCCTGTGAATTACACACAGATCCCTTGCCTCCTGTGAATTAAAAATATCTCTCACCTCACTCGAGAGCTCGGCAGTTCCGCAATCTCCTGTGGATCAATTGTCAGGTCCCTGGGTCCGGACGCCAGATGTTGAACCTGGGTAACTGCAGTCGAAATCAGGACACGGGGGATGCAAGGCGAGTGAACCAATGCATACTTTATTTCAAGAGGGCCAGGGTTTATATAGGGTTAGAAACCAATATTACAATTACAGGGTAAAAGATCAATACAGCATGACATTTGTCTCAAATACAGAAGTGGAGGAAATTTCCTACTGTGAGGGCAGGAACTTGATACAAATGCCTTTCTAATTACAGGAGGTAGTGACTACAAAGATTATTGATATCAAAACAAGGAACTGTATACAACCGAGGTAGAACTATAATTATCTCCTAGCTACTATCTCCTTAAGGCTAGATAACATCAATCTTGACTTCTCCAAATACTTGTGAAGTAACAGTGAGGAGACTTTCCTGTTTACAGTGAGAATCTAGTGAGGAGACTTTCCTGTTTACAGAGAGAATCTAACACTAAAGGCAGCTGGTCTAGCAAGTCTCCTTAGGGAGACTTGCTAAGTAGGGGGAAAAAGGAGATTCTCACAACAACTGGTGGCTTCCTTTGGCCCACAAACACCAGAAATTCCTTACTGGGAATGAGTTCCCAAGGGCCTATTAGTGTGCTAATGAGGCATCGGAGTAACCGTGCCGGGGCTAAATTTTTCCACTGGTTGGAGACTTTAATTCTCCAACAAGGAAGTACTTAATTTATTAAGCTACTGCTTTTCATAATCTCAGTGGAGATATTTACTGATAAACAGCTAACTACGCAGCATGTTCTTGTCTTTCCTAAATGAGCTTTTATCTCTCTCCCCTCGCCACAATCCAGATTCTTCTGAGGAGTTCCCAGTACATTATCCTTTCCCCTGTGTAATGACCTTAACAAGCTCCAGCTGTTTTTACTCTGAAGGTTTACTCCCTGATATACTGCTGCCTACCCCCTTCGTAAGTGCAGGTCCTAAATGAGCTTTTTTCTCTGTTCCCTCACCACAATCCAGATTCTTTTGGGGAGTTACCAGTACAGTAACCATACCAGGAAGTACTTAATTTATTAAGCTACTGCTTTTCTTAATCTCAGTGGAGATATTAACTGATAAACAGCTACCTACGCAGCATGTTCATGTCGTTCCTAAATGAGCTTTTATCTCTCTCCCCTCACTACAAATCAGATTCTTCTGAGGAGTTCCCAGTACATTATCCTTTCCCCTGTGTAATTAGGTTAAAAAGCTCCAGCTGTTTTTATTCTCAGAAGGTTTACTCCCTGATATACAGCTGCCTACCCCCTTCGTAAGTGCAGGTCTTAAATGAGCTTTTTTCTCTGTTCCCTCACCACAATCCAGATTCTTTTGGGGAGTTACCAGTACAGTATCCATACAGGGAGTACTTAATTTATTAAGCTACTGCTTTTCTTAATCTCAGTGGAGATATTTTCTGATAAACAGCTACGTATGCAGCATGTTTATGTCGTTCCTAAATAAGCTTTTATCTCTCTCCCCTCACTACAAATCAGATTCTTCTGAGGAGTTCCCAGTACATTATCCTTTCCCCTGTGTAATTACGTTAACAAACACCAGCTGTTTTTATTCTCAGAAGGTTTACTCCCTGATATAGAGCTGCCTACCCCCTTCGTAAGTGCAGCTCCTAAATGAGCTTTTTTCTCTGTTCCCTCACCACAATCCAGATTCTTTTGGGGAGTTACCAGTACAGTAACCATACCAGGAAGTACTTAATTTATTAAGCTACTGCTTTTCTTAATCTCAGTGGAGATATTTACTGATAAACAGCTACCTACGCAGCATGTCCATGTCGTCCTAAATGAGCTTTTATCTCTCTCCCCTCACCACTAATCAGATTCTTCTGAGGAGTTCCCAGTACATTATCCTTTCCCCTGTGTAATTACCTTAATAAGCTCCAGCTGTTTTTATTCTCAGAAGGTTTACTCCCTGATATACAGCTGCCTACCCCCTTCGTAAGTGCAGGTCCTACATGAGCGTTTTTCTCTGTTCCCTCACCACAATCCAGATTATTTTGGGGAGTTACCAGTACAGTAACCATACCTGGAAGTACTTAATTTATTAAGCTACTGCTTTTCTTAATCTCAGTGGAGATATTTACTGATAAACAGCTACCTACGCAGCATGGTCATGTCGTTCCTAAATGAGCTTTTATCTCTCTCCCCTCACCACAAATCAGATTCTTCTGAGGAGTTCCCAGTACATTATCCTTACCCCTGTGTAATTACCTTAACAAGCTCCAGCTGTTTTTATTCTCAGAAGGTTTACTCCCTGATATACAGCTGCCTACCCCCTTCGTAAGTGCAGGTCTTAAATGAGCTTTTTTCTCTGTTCCCTCACCACAATCCAGATTCTTTTGGGGAGTTACCAGTACAGTATCCATACAGGGAGTACTTAATTTATTAAGCTACTGCTTTTCTTAATCTCAGGGGAGATATTTACTGATAAACAGCTACGTATGCAGCATGTTCATGTCGTTCCTAAATGAGCTTTTATCTCTCTCCCCTCACTACAAATCAGATTCTTCTGAGGAGTTCCCAGTATATGATCCTTTCCCCTGTGTAATTACCTTAACAAGCTCCAGCTGTTTTTATTCTCAGAAGGTTTACTCCCTGATATACAGCTGCCTACCCCCTTCGAAGGTGCAGGTCCGAAATGAGCTTTATTCTTTGTTCCCTCACCACAATCCAGATTCTTTTGGGGAGTTACAAGTACAGCATCCATACCAGGAAGTACTTATTTTATTAAACTACTGCTTTTCTTAATCTCAGTGGAGATATTTACTGATAAACAGCTATGTATGCAGCATGTTCATGTCGTTCCTAAATGAGCTTTTATCTCTCTCCCCTCACCACAAATCAGATTCTTCTGAGGAGTTCCCAGTAAATTATCCATTACCCTGTGTAATTACCTTAACAAGATTCAGCTGTTTTTATTCTCAGAAGGTTTACTCCCTGATATACAGCTGCCTACCCCCTATGTAAGTGCAGGTCCTAAATGAGCTTTTTTCTCTGTTCCCTCACCACAATCCAGATTCTTTTGGGGAGTTACCAGTACAGTAACCATACCAGGAAGTACTTAATTTATTAAGCTACTGCTTTTCTTAATCTCAGTGGAGATATTTACTGATAAACAGCTACCTACGCAGCATGTTCATGTCATTCCTAAATGAGCGTTTATCTCTCTCCCCTCACCACAAATCAGATTCTTCTGAGGAGTTCCCAGTACATTATCCTTTCCTCTGTGTAATTACCTTAACAAGCTCCAGCTGTTTTTATTCTCAGAAGGTTTACTCCCTGATATACAGCTGCCTACCCCCTTCGTAAGTGCAGGTCCTAAATGAGCTTTTTTCTCTGTTCCCTCACCACAATCCAGATTCTTTTGGGGAGTTACCAGTACAGTAACCATACCAGGAAGTACTTAATTTATTAAGCTACTGCTTTTCTTAATCTCAGTGGAGATATTTACTGATAAACAGCTACCTACGCAGCATGTTCATGTCGTTCCTAAATGAGCTTTTATCTCTCTCCCCTCACCACAAATCAGATTCTTCTGAGGAGTTTCCAGTACATTATCCTTTCCCCTGTGTAATTACCTTAACAATCTCCAGCTGTTTTTATTCTCAGAAGATTTACTCCCTGATATACAGCTGCATACCCCCATCGTAAGTGCAGGTCCTAAATGAGCTTTTTTCTCTGTTCCCTCACCATAATCCAGATTCTTTTGGGGAGTTACCAGTACAGTAACCATACCAGGAAGTACTTAATTTATTAAGCTACTGCTTTTCTTAATCTCAGTGGAGATATTTACTGATAAATAGCTACCTACGCAGCATGTTCATGTCGTTCCTACATGAGCTTTTATCTCTCTCCCCTCACCACAAATCAGATTCTTCTGAGGAGTTCCCAGTACATTATCCTTTCCCCTGTGTAATTACCTTAACAAGCTCCAGCTGTTTTTATTCTCACAAGGTTTACTCCATGATATACAGCTGCCTACCCCCTTCGTAAGTGCAGGTCCTAAATGAGCTTTTTTCTCTGTTCCCTCACCACAATCCAGATTCTTTTGGGGAGTTACCAGTACAGTAACCATACCAGGAAGTACTTAATTTATTAAGCTACTGCTTTTCTTAATCTCAGTGGAGATATTTACTGATAAACAGCTACCTACGCAGCATGTTCATGTCATTCCTAAATGAGCTTTTATCTCTCTCCCCTCACCACAAATCAGATTCTTCTGAGGAGTTCCCAGTACCTTATCCTTTCCCCTGTGTAATTACCTTAACAAGCTCCAGCTGTTTTTATTCTCAGAAGGTTTACTCCCTGATATACAGCTGCCTACCCCCTTCGTAAGTGCAGGTCGTAATTGAGCTTTTTTCTCTGTTCCCTCACCACAATCCAGATTCTTTTGGGGAGTTACCAGTACAGTAACCATACCAGGAAGTACTTAATTTATTAAGCTACTGCTTTTCTTAATCTCAGTGGAGATATTTACTGATAAACAGGTACCTACGCAGCATGTTCATGTCATTCCTAAATGAGCTTTTATCTCTCTCCCCTCACCACAAATCAGATTCTTCTGAGGAGTTCCCAGTACATTATCCTTTCCCCTGTGTAATTACCTTAACAAGCTCCAGCTGTTTTTATTCTCAGAAGGTTTACTCCTTGATAAACAGCTGCCTACCCCCTTCGTAAGTGAAGGTCCTAAATGAGCTTTTTTTCTCTGTTCCCTCACCACAATCCAGATTCTTTTGGGGAGTTACCAGTACAGTAACCATACCAGGAAGTACTTAATTTATTAAGCTACTGCTTTTCTTGATCTCAGTGGAGATATTTACTGATAAACAGCTACCTATGCAGCATGTTCATGTCGTTCCTAAATGAGGTTTTATCTCTCTCCCCTCACCACAAATCAGATTCTTCTGAGGAGTTCCCAGTACATTATCCTTTCCCCTGTGTAATTACCTTAACACGCTCCAGCTG
The DNA here is from genome assembly GCF_023159225.1 of Perognathus longimembris pacificus. Classification (NCBI taxonomy): domain Eukaryota; kingdom Metazoa; phylum Chordata; class Mammalia; order Rodentia; family Heteromyidae; genus Perognathus; species Perognathus longimembris. The sequence goes on along the minus strand of NW_025956228.1, from coordinate 28,725 downwards.
TTTTTATTCTCAGAAGGTTTACTCCCTGATATACAGCTGCCTACCCCCTTCGTAATTGAAGGTCCTAAATGAGCTTTTTTCTCTGTTCCCTCAGCACAATCCAGATTCTTTTGGGGAGTTACCAGTACAGTAACCATACCAGGAAGTACTTAATTTATTAAGCTACTGCTTTTCTTAATCTCAGTGGAGATATTTACTGATAAACAGCTACCTACGCAGCATGTTCATGTCGTTCCTAAATGAGGTTTTATCTCTCTCCCCTCACCACAAATCAGATTCTTCTGAGGAGTTCCCAGTACATTATCCTTTCCCCTGTGTAATTACCTTAACAAGCTCCAGCTGTTTTTATTCTCAGAAGGTTTACTCCCTGAAATACAGCTGCCTACCCCCTTCGTAAGTGCAGGTCCTAAATGAGCTTTTTTCTCTGTTCCCTCACCACAATCCAGATTCTTTTGGGGAGTTACCAGTACAGTAACCATACCAGGAAGTACTTAATTTATTAAGCTACTGCTTTTCTTAATCTCAGTGGAGATATTTACTGATAAACAGGTACCTACGCAGCATGTTCATGTCATTCCTAAATGAGCTTTTATCTCTCTCCCCTCACCACAAATCAGATTCTTATGAGGAGTTCCCAGTACATTATCCTTTCCCCTGTGTAATTACCTTAACAAGCTCCAGCTGTTTTTATTCTCAGAAGGTTTACTCCCTGATAAACAGCTGCCTACCCCCTTCGTAAGTGAAGGTCCTAAATGAGCTTTTTTTCTCTGTTCCCTCACCACAATCCAGATTCTTTTGGGGAGTTACCAGTACAGTAACCATACCAGGAAATACTTAATTTATTAAGCTACTGCTTTTCTTAATCTCAGTGGAGATATTTACTGATAAACAGCTACCTACGCAGCATGTTCTTGTCTTTCCTAAATGACCTTTTATCTCTCTCCCCTCGCCACAATCCAGATTCTTTTGGGGAGTTATCAGTACAGTAAGCATACCAGGAAGTACTTAATTTATTAAGCTACTGCTTTTCTTAATCTCAGTGGAGATATTTACTGATAAAGAGCTACATACGCAGCATGTTCATGTCGTTCCTAAATGAGCTTATATCTCTATCCCCTCACCACAAATCACATTCTTGTGAGGAGTTCCCAGTACATTATCCTTTCCACTGTGTAATTACCTTAAAAAGCTCCAGCTGTTTTTATTCTCAGAAGGTTTACTCCCTGATAGACAGCTGCCTACCCCCTTCGTAAGTGCAGGTCCTAAATGAGCTTTTTTCTCTGTTCCCTCATCACAATCCAGATTCTTTTGGGGAGTTACCAGTACTGAAACCATACAAGGAAGTACTTAATTTATTAAGCTACTGCTTTTCTTAATCTCAGTGGAGATATTTACTGATAAACAGCTATCTACCCAGCATGTTCATGTCGTTCCTAAATGAGCTTTTATCTCTCTCCCCTCACCACAAATCAGATTCTTCTGAGGAGTTCCCAGTACATTATCCTTTCCCCTGTGTAATTACCTTAACAAGCTCCAGCTGTTTTTATTCTCAGAAGGTTTACTCCCTGATATACTGCTGCCTACCCCCTTCATAAGTGCAGGTCCTAAATGAGCTTTTTTCTCTGTTCCCTCACCACAATCCAGATTCTTTTGGGGAGTTACCAGTACAGTAACCATACCAGGAAGTACTTAATTTATTAAGCTACTGCTTTTCTTAATCTCAGTGGAGATATTTACTGATAAACAGCTACCTACGCAGCATGTTCATGTCGCTCCTAAATGAGCTTTTTTCTCTCTCCCCTCACCACAAATCATATTCTTCTGAGGAGTTCCCAGTACATTATCCTTTCCCCTGTGTAATTACCTTAACAAGCTCCAGCTGTTTTTATTCTCAGAAGGTTTACTCCCTGATATACAGCTGCCTACCCCCTTCGTAAGTGCAAGTCCTAAATGAGCTTATTTCTCTGTTCCCTCACCACAATCCAGATTCTTTTGGGGAGTTACCAGTACAGTAACCATACCAGGAAGTACTTAATTGATTAAGAAACTGCTTTTCTTAATCTCAGTAGAGATATTTACGGATAAACAGCTACCTACGCAGCATGTTCATGTCGTTCCTAAATGAGCTTTTATCTCTCTCCCCTCACCACAAATCAGATTCTTCTGAGGAGTTCCCAGTACATTATCCGTTCCCATGTGTAATTACCTTAACAAGCTCCAGCTGTTTTTATTCTCAGAAGGTTTACTCCCTGATATACAGCTGCCTACCCCCTTCGTAAGTGCAGGTCCTAAATGAGCTTTTTTCTCTGTTCCCTCACCACAATCCAGATTCTTTTGGGGGGTTACCAGTATAGTAACCATACCAGGAAGTACTTAATTTATTAAGAAACTGCTTTTCTTAATCTCAGTGGAGATATTTACTGATAAACAGCTACCTACTCAGCATGTTCATGTCGTTCCTAAATGAGCTTTTATCTCTCTCCCCTCACCACAAATCAGATTCTTCTGAGGAGTTCCCAGTACATTATCCTTTCCCCTGTGTAATTACCTTAACAAGCTCCAGCTGTTTTTATTTTCAGACGGTTTACTCCCTGATATACAACTGCCTACCCCCTTCGTAAGTGCAGGTCCTAAATGAGATTTTTTCTCTGTTCCCTCACCACAATCCAGATTCTTTTGTGGAGTTACCAGTACAATAACCATACCAGAAAGTACTTAATTTATTAAGCTACTGCTTTTCTTAATCTCAGTGGAGATATTTGCTGATAAACAGCTACCTACCCAGCATGGTCATGTCGTTCCTAAATGAGCTTTTATCTCTCTCCCCTCACCACAAATCAGATTCTTCTGAGGAGTTCCCAGTACATTATCCTTTCCCCTGTGTAATTACCTTAACAAGCTCCAGCTGTTTTTATTCTCAGAAGGTTTACTCCCTGATATACAGCTGCCTACCCCCTTCGTAAGTGCAGGTCCTAAATGAGCTTTTTTCTCTGTTCCCTCACCACAATCCAGATTCTTTTGGGGAGTTACCAGTACAGTAACCATACCAGGAAGTACTTAATTTATTAAGCTCCTGCTTTTCTTAATCTCAGTGGAGATATTTACTGATAAACAGCTACCTACGCAGCATGTTCATGTCGTTCCTAAATGAGCTTTTATCTCTCTCCCCTCACCACAAATCAGATTCTTCTGAGAGGTTCCCAGTACATTATGCTTTCCCCTGTGTAATTACCTTAACAAGCTCCAGCTGTTTTTATTCTCAGAAGGTTTACTCCCTGATATACAGCTGCCTACCCCCTTCGTAAGTGCAGGTCCTAAATGAGCTTTTTTCTCTGTTCCCTCACCACAATCCAGATTCTTTTGGGGAGTTACCAGTACAGTAACCATACCAGGAAGTACTTAATTTATTAAGCTACTGCTTTTCTTAATCTCAGTGGAGATATTTACTGATAAACAGCTACCTACGCAGCATGTTCATGTCGCTCCTAAATGAGCTTTTTTCTCTCTCCCCTCACCACAAATCATATTCTTCTGAGGAGTTCCCAGTACATTATCCTTTCCCCTGTGTAATTACCTTAACAAGCTCCAGCTGTTTTTATTCTCAGAAGGTTTACTCCCTGATATACAGCTGCCTACCCCCTTCGTAAGTGCAAGTCCTAAATGAGCTTATTTCTCTGTTCCCTCACCACAATCCAGATTCTTTTGGGGAGTTACCAGTACAGTAACCATACCAGGAAGTACTTAATTGATTAAGAAACTGCTTTTCTTAATCTCAGTAGAGATATTTACGGATAAACAGCTACCTACGCAGCATGTTCATGTCGTTCCTAAATGAGCTTTTATCTCTCTCCCCTCACCACAAATCAGATTCTTCTGAGGAGTTCCCAGTACATTATCCGTTCCCATGTGTAATTACCTTAACAAGCTCCAGCTGTTTTTATTCTCAGAAGGTTTACTCCCTGATATACAGCTGCCTACCCCCTTCGTAAGTGCAGGTCCTAAATGAGCTTTTTTCTCTGTTCCCTCACCACAATCCAGATTCTTTTGGGGGGTTACCAGTATAGTAACCATACCAGGAAGTACTTAATTTATTAAGAAACTGCTTTTCTTAATCTCAGTGGAGATATTTACTGATAAACAGCTACCTACTCAGCATGTTCATGTCGTTCCTAAATGAGCTTTTATCTCTCTCCCCTCACCACAAATCAGATTCTTCTGAGGAGTTCCCAGTACATTATCCTTTCCCCTGTGTAATTACCTTAACAAGCTCCAGCTGTTTTTATTTTCAGACGGTTTACTCCCTGATATACAACTGCCTACCCCCTTCGTAAGTGCAGGTCCTAAATGAGATTTTTTCTCTGTTCCCTCACCACAATCCAGATTCTTTTGTGGAGTTACCAGTACAATAACCATACCAGAAAGTACTTAATTTATTAAGCTACTGCTTTTCTTAATCTCAGTGGAGATATTTGCTGATAAACAGCTACCTACCCAGCATGGTCATGTCGTTCCTAAATGAGCTTTTATCTCTCTCCCCTCACCACAAATCAGATTCTTCTGAGGAGTTCCCAGTACATTATCCTTTCCCCTGTGTAATTACCTTAACAAGCTCCAGCTGTTTTTATTCTCAGAAGGTTTACTCCCTGATATACAGCTGCCTACCCCCTTCGTAAGTGCAGGTCCTAAATGAGCTTTTTTCTCTGTTCCCTCACCACAATCCAGATTCTTTTGGGGAGTTACCAGTACAGTAACCATACCAGGAAGTACTTAATTTATTAAGCTCCTGCTTTTCTTAATCTCAGTGGAGATATTTACTGATAAACAGCTACCTACGCAGCATGTTCATGTCGTTCCTAAATGAGCTTTTATCTCTCCCCCTCACCACAAATCAGATTCTTCTGAGCAGTTCCCAGTACATTATCCTTTCCCCTGTGTAATTACCTTAACAAGCTCCAGCTGTTTTTATTCTCAGAAGGTTTACTCCCTGATATACAGCTGCCTACCCCCTTCGTTAGTGCAGGTCTTAAATGAGCTTTTTTCTCTGTTCCCTCACCACAATCCAGATTCTTTTGGGGAGTTACCAGTACAGTAACCATACCAGGAAGTACTTAATTTATTAAGCTACTGCCTTTCTTAATCTCAGTGGAGATATTTACTGATAAACAGCTACGTACGCAGCATGTTGATGTCGTTCCTAAATGAGCTTTTATCTCTATCCCCTCACCACAAATCAGATTCTTCTGAGGAGTTCCCAGTACATTATCCTTTCCCCTGTGTAATTACCTTAACAAGCTCCAGCTGTTTTTATTCTCAGAATGTTTACTCACTGATATACAGCTGCCCACCCCCTTCGTAAGTGCAGGTCCTAAATGAGCTTTTTTCTCTGTTCCCTCACCACAATCCAGATTCTTTTAGGGAGTTACCAGTACAGTAACCATACCAGGAAGTACTTAATTTATTAAGCTACTGCTTTTCTTAATCTCAGTGGAGATATTTACTGATAAACAGCTACCTACAAAGCTTGTTCATGTCGTTCCTAAATGAGCTTTTATCTCTCTCCCCTCACCACAAATCAGATTCTTCTGAGGAGTTCCCAGTACATTATCCTTTCCCCTGTGTAATTACCTTAACAAGCTCCAGCTGTTTTTATTCTCAGAAGGTTTACTCCCTGATATACAGCTGCCTACCCCCTTCGTAAGTGCAGGTCCTAAATGAGCTTTTTTCTCTGTTCCCTCACCACAATCCAGATTCTTTTGGGGAGTTACCAGTACAGTAACCATACCAGGAAGTACTTAATTTATTAAGCTACTGCTTTTCTTAATCTCAGTGGAGATATTTACTGATAAACAGCTACGTATGCAGCATGTTCATGTCGTTCCTAAATGAGCTTTTATCTCTCTCCCCTCACCACAAATCAGATTCTTCTGAGGAGTTCCCAGTACATTATCCTTTCCCCTGTGTAATTACCTTAACAAGCTCCAGCTTTTTTTATTCTCAGAAGGTTTACTCCCTGATATACAGCTGACTACCCCCTTCGTAAGTGCAGGTCCTAAATGAGCTTTTTTCTCTGTTCCCTCACCACAATCCAGATTCTTTTGGGGAGTTACCAGTACAATATCCATAGCAGGAAAGACTTAATTTATTAAGCTACTGCTTTTCTTATTCTCAGTGGAGATATTTACTGATAAACAGCTACCTACGCAGCATGTTCATGTCGTTCCTAAATGAGCTTTTATCTCTCTCCCCTCACCACAAATCAGATTCTTCTGCGGAGTTACCAGTACATGATTCTTTCCACTGTGTAATTACCTGAACAAGCTCCAGCTGTTTTTATTCTCAGAAGGTTTACTCCCTGATATACAGCTGCCGACCCCCTTCGTCAGTGCAGGTCCTAAATGAGCTTTTTTCTCTGTTCCCTCACCACAATCCAGATTCTTTTGGGGAGATACCAGTACAGTAACCATACCAGGAAGTATTTACTTTATTAAGCTACTGCTTTTCTTAATCTCAGTGGAGATATTTACTGATGAACAGCTACCTACGCAGCATGTTCATGTCGTTCCTAAACGAGCTTTTATCTCTCTCCCCTCACCACAAATCAGATTCTTCTGAGGAGTTCCCAGTACATTATCCTTTCCCCTGTGTAATTACCTTAACAAGCTCCAGCTGTTTTTATTCTCAGAAGGTTTACTCCCTGATATACAGGTGCCTACCCCCTTCGTAAGTGCAGGTCCTAAATGAGCTTTTTTCTCTGTTCCCTCCCCAAAATCCAGATTCTTTTGGGGAGTTACCAGTACAGTAACCCTACCAGGAAGTACTTAATTTATTAAGCTACTGCTTTTCTTAATCTCAGTGGAGATATTTACTGATAAACAGCTACCTACTCAGCATGTTCATGTCGTTCCTAATTGAGCTTCTATCTCTCTCCCCTCACCACAAATCAGATTCTTCTGAGGAGTTCCCAGTACATTATCGTTTCCCCTGTGTAATTACCTTAACAAGCTCCAGCTGTTTTTATTCTCAGAAGGTTTACTCCCTGATATACAGCTGCCTACCCCCTTCGTAAGTGCAGGTCCTAAATGAGCTTTTTTCTCTGTTCCCTCACCACAATCCAGATTCTTTTGGGGAGTTACGAGTACAGTAACCATACCAGGAAGTACTTAATTTATTAAGAAACTGCTTTTCTTAATCTCAGTGGAGATATTTACTGATAAACAGCTACCTGCGTAGCATGTTCATGTCGTTCCTAAATGAGCTTTTACCTCTCTCCCCTCACCACAAATCAGATTCTTCTGAGGAGTTCACAGTACATTATCCTTTCCCCTGTGTAATTACCTTAACAAACTCCAGCTGTTTTTATTGTCAGACGGTTTACTCCCTGATATACAACTGCCTACCCCCTTCGTAAGTGCAGGTCCTAAATGAGATTTTTTCTCTGTTCTCTCACCACAATCCAGATTCTTTTGTGGAGTTACCAGTACAGTAACCATACCAGGAAGTACTTAATTTATTAAGCTACTGCTTTTCTTAATCTCAGTGGAGATATTTACTGATAAACAGCTACCTACCCAGCATGGTCATGTCGTTCTTAAATGAGCTTTTATCTCTCTCCCCTCACCACAAATCAGATTCTTCTGAGGAGTTCCCAGTACATTATCCTTTCCCCTGTGGAATTACCTTAACAAGCTCCAGCTGTTTTTATTCTCAGAAGGTTTACTCCCTGATATACTGCTGCCTACCCCCTTCATAAGTGCAGGTCCTAAATGAGCTATTTTCTCTGTTCCCTCACCACAATCCGGATTCTTTTGGGGAGTTACGAGTACAGTAACCATACCAGGAAGTACTTAATTTATTAAGCTACTGCTTTTCTTAATCTCAGTGGAGATATTTACTGATAAACAACTACCTACGCAGCATGTTCATGTCCTTCCTAAATGAGCTTTTATCTCTCTCCCCTCACCACAAATCAGATTCTTCTGAGAGGTTCCCTGTACATTATCCGTTCCCCTGTGTAATTACCTTAACAAGCTCCAGCTGTTTTTATTCTCAGAAGGTTTACTCCCTGATATACAGCTGCCTACCCCCTTCGTAAGTGCAGGTCCTAAATGAGCTTTTTTCTCTGATCCCTCACCACAATCCAGATTCTTTTGGGGAGTTACCAGTACAGTAACCATACCAGGAAGTACTTAATTTATTAAGCTACTGCTTTTCTTAATCTCAGTGGAGATATTTACTGTTAAACAGCTAACTACGCATCATGTTCATGTCGTTCCTAAATGAGCTTTTATCTCTCCCCTCACCACAAATCAGATTCTTCTGAGGAGTTCCCAGTACGTTATCCTTTCCCCTGTGTAATTACCTTAACAAGCTCCAGCTGTTTTTATTCTCAGAAGGTTTACTCCCTGATATACAGCTGCCTATCCCCTTCTTAAGTGCAGGTCCTAAATGAGCTTTTTTCTCTGTTCCCTCACCACAATCCAGATTCTTTTGGGGAGTTACCAGTACAGTAACCATACCAGGAAGTCCTTAATTTATTAAGCTACTGCTTTTCTTAATCTCAGTGGAGATATTTACTGATAAACAGCTACGTACGCAGCATGTTCAAGTCGTTCATAAATGAGCTTTTATCTCTCTCCCCGAAAAAAATATCAGATTCTTCTTAGGAGTTCACAGTACTTTATCCTTTCCCCTGTGTAATTAACTTAACAAGCTCCAGCTGTTTTTATTCTCAGAATGTTTTCTCCATGATATACAGCTGCCTACCCCCTTCGTAAGTGCAGGTCCTAAAGGAGCTTTTTTCTCTGTTCCCTCACCACAATCCAGATTCTTTTGGGGAGTTACCAGTACAGTAACCATACCAGGAAGTACTTAATTTATTAAGCTACTGCTTTTCTTAATCTCCGTGGAGATATTTACTGATAAACAGCTACCTAAGCAGCATGTTCATGTCGTTCCTAAATGAGCTTTTATCTCTCTCCCCTCAGCACAAATCAGATTCTTCTGAGGAGTTCCTAGTATAATATCCTTTGCCCTGTGGAATTACCTTAACAAGCTCCAGCTGTTTTTATTCTCAGAAGTTTTACTCCCTGATATACTGCTGCCTACACCCTTCGTAAGTGCAGGTCCTAAATGAGCTTTTTTCTCTGTTCCCTCACCACAATCCAGATTCCTTTGGGGAGTTACCAGTACAGTAACCATACCAGGAAGTACTTAATTTATTAAGCTACTGCTTTTCTTAATCTCAGTGGAGATATTTACTGATAAACAGCTACGTACGCAGCATGTTCATGTCGTTCCTAAATGAGCTTTTATCTCTCTCCCCTCACCACAAATCAGATTCTTCTGAGGAGTTCCCAGTACATTATCCTTTCCCCTGTGTAATTACCTTAACAAGCTCCAGCTGTTTTTATTCTCAGAAGGTTTAGTCCCTGATATACAGCTGCCTACCCACTTCGTTAGAGCAGGTCTTAAATGAGCTTTTTTCTCTGTTCCCTCACCACAATCCAGATTCTTTTGGGGAGTTACCAGTACAGTAACCATACCAGGAAGTACTTAATTTATTAAGCTACTGCTTTTCTTAATCTCAGTGGAGATATTTACTGATAAACAGCTTCCTACGCAGCATGTTCTTGTCGTTCCTAAATGAGCTTTTATCTCTCTCCCCTCACCACAAATCAGATTCTTCTGAGGAGTTCCCAGTACATTATCCTTTCCCCTGTGTAATTCCCTTAACAAGCTCCAGCTGTTTTTATTCTCAAAAGGTTTACTCCCTGAAATACAGCTGCCTACCCCCTTCGTAAGTGCAGGTCCTAAATGAGCTTTTTTCTCTGTTCCCTCACCACAATCCATATTCTTTTGGGGAGTTACCAGTACACTAACCATACCAGGAAGTACTTAATTTATTAAGCTACTGCTTTTCTTAATCTCAGTGGAGATATTTACTGATAAACAGCTACCTACGCAGCATGTTCATGTCGTTCCTAAATGAGCTTTTATCTCTCTCCCCTAACCACAAATCAGATTCTTCTGAGGAGTTCCCAGTACATTATCCTTTGCCCTGTGTAATTACCTTAACAACCTCCAGCTGTTTTTATTCTCAGAAGGTTTACTCCCTGATATACAGCTGCCTAACCCCTTCGTAAGTCTAGGTCCTAAATGAGCTTTTTTCTCTGTTCCCTCACCACAATCCAGATTCTTTTGGGGAGTTACCAGTACAGTAACCATACCAGGAAGTACTTAATTTATTAAGCTACTGCTTTTCTTAATCTCAGTGGAGATATTTACTGATAAACAGCTACGTACGCAGCATGTTCAAGTCGTTCATAAATGAGCTTTTATCTCTCTCCCCGAATAAAAAATCATATTCTTCTGAGGAGTTCACAGTACTTTATCCTTTCCCCTGTGTAATTACCTTAACAAGCTCCAGCTGTTTTTATTCTCAGAATTTTTACTACATGATATACAGCTGCCTACCCCCTTCGTAAGTGCAGGTCCTAAATGAGCTTTTTTCTCTGTTCCCTCACCACAATCCAGATTCTTTTGGGGAGTTACCAGTAAAGTAACCATACCAGGAAGTACTTAATTTATTAAGCTACTGCTTTTCTTAATCTCAATGGAGATATTTACTGATAAACAGCTACCTACGCAGTATGTTCATATCGTTCCTAAATGAGATTTTATCTCTCTCCCCTCACCACAAATCAGATTCTTCTGAGGAGATCCCAGTACATTATGCTTTCCCCTGTGTAATTACCTTACCAAGCTCCAGCTGTTTTTATTCTCAGAAGGTTTACTCCCTGATATACAGCTGCCTACCCCCTTCGGAAAAGCAGGTCTTAAATGAGCTTTTTTGTCTGTTCCCTCACCACAATCCAGATGCTTTTGGGGAGTTACCAGTACAGTAATCATACCAGAAAGTACTTAATTTATTAAGCTACTGCTTTTCTTAATCTCAGTGGAGATATTTACTGATAAACAGCTACGTACGCAGCATGTTCATGTCGTACCTAAATGAGCTTTTATCTCTCTCCCCTCACCACAAATCAGATTCTTCTGAGGAGTTCTCAGTACATTATCCTTTGCCCTGTGTAATTACCTTAACAAGCTCCAGCTGTTTTTATTCTCAGAAGGCTTACTCCCTGATATACAGCTGCCTACCACCTTCGTAAGTGCAGGTCCTAAATGAGCTTTTTTCTCTGTTCCCTCACCACAATCCAGATTCTTTTGGGGAGTTACCAGTACAGTAACCATACCAGGAAGTACTTAATTTATTAAGCTACTGCTTTTCTTAATCTCAGTGGAGATATTTACTGATAAACAGCTACGTACGCAGCATGTTCATGTCGTTCCTAAATGAGCTTTTATCTCTCTCCCCTCACCACAAATCAGATTCTTCTGAGGAGTTCCCAGTACATTATCCTTTCCCCTGTGTAATTACCTTAACAAGCTCCAGCTGTTTTTATTCTCAGAAGGTTTACTCCCTGATATACAGCTGCCTACCCCCTTCGTAAGTGCATGTCCTAAATGAGCTTTTTTCTCTGTTCCCTCACCACAATCCAGATTCTTTTGGGGAGTTACCAGTACAGTAACCATACCAGGAAGTACTTAATTTATTAAGCTACTGCTTTTCTTAATCTCAGTGGAGATATTTACTGATAAACACCTACCTACGCAACATGTTCATGTCGTTCCTAAATGAGCTTTTATCTCTCTCCCCTCACCACAAATCAGATTCTTCTGAGGAGTTCCCAGTACATTATCCTTTGCCCTGTGTAATTACCTTAACAAGCTCCAGCTGTTTTTATTCTCAGAAGGTTTACTCCCTGATATACAGCTACCTACCCCCTTCGGAAGTGCAGGTCCTAAATGAGCTTTTTTCTCTGTTCCCTCACCACAATCCAGATTCTTTCGGGGAGTTACCAGTACAGTAACCATACCAGGAAGTACTTAATTTATTAAGCTACTGCTTTTCTTAATCTCAGTGGAGATATTTACTGATAAACAGCTAACTACGCAGCATGTCCATGTCGTTCCTAAATGAGCTTTTATCTCTCTCCCCTCACCACAAATCAGATTCTTCTGAGGAGTTCCCAGTACATTATCCTTTGCCCTGTGTAATTACCTTAACAAGGTCCAGCTGTTTTTATTCTTAGAATGTTTAGTCCATGATATACAGCTGCCTACCCCCTTCGTAAGTGCAGGTCCTAAAGGAGCTTTTTTCTCTGTTCCCTCACCACAATCCAGATTCTTTGGGGAGTTACCAGTACAGTAACCATACCAGGAAGTACTTAATTTATTAAGCTACTGCTTTTCTTAATCTCAGTGGAGATATTTACTGATAAACAGCTACCTAAGCAGCATGTTCATGTCGTTCCTAAATGAGCTTTTATCTCTCTCCCCTCAGCACAAATCAGATTCTTCTGAGGAGTTCCCAGTACATTATCCTTTGCCCTGTGGAATTACCTTAACAAGCTCCAGCTGTATTTATTCTCAGAAGTTTTACTCCCTGATATACTGCTGCCTACCCCCTTCGTAAGTGCAGGTCCTAAATGAGCTTTTTTCTCTGTTCCCTCACCACAATCCAGATTCCTTTGGGGAGTTACCAGTACAGTAACCATACCTGGAAGTACTTAATTTATTAAGCTACTGCTTTTCTTAATCTCAGTGGAGATATTTACTGATAAACAGCTACGTACGCAGCATGTTCATGTCGTTCCTAAATGAGCTTTTATCTCTCTCCCCTCACCACAAATCAGATTCTTCTGAGGAGTTCCCAGTACATTATCCTTTGCCCTTTGTAATTACCTTAACAAGCTCCAGCTGTTTTTATTCTCAGAAGGTTTACTCCCTGATATACAGCTGCCTACCCCCTTCGTAAGTGCAGGTCCTAAATGAGCTTTTTTCTCTGTTCCCTCACCATAATCCAGATTCTTTTGGGGAGTTACCAGTAAAGTAACCATACCAGGAAGTACTTAATTTATTAAGCTACTGCTTTTCTTAATCTCAATGGAGATATTTACTGATAAACAGCTACTTACGCAGTATGTTCATATCGATCCTAAATGAGCTTTTATCTCTCTCCCCTCACCACAAATCAGATTCTTCTGAGGAGATCCCAGTACATTATGCTTTCCCCTGTGTAATTACCTTACCAAGCTCCAGCTGTTTTTATTCTCAGAAGGTTTAATCCCTGATATACAGCTGCCTACCCCCTTCGGAAGAGCAGGTCTTAAATGAGCTTTTTTCTCTGTTCCCTCACCACAATCCAGATGCTTGGGGAGTTACCAGTACATTAACCATACCAGGAAGTACTTAATTTATTAAGCTACTGCTTTTCTTAATCTCAGTGGAGATATTTACTGATAAACAGCTACCTACGCAGCATGTTCATGTCGTTCCTAAATGAGCTTTTATCTCTCTCCCCTAACCACAAATCAGATTCTTCTGAGGAGTTCCCAGTACATTATCCTTTGCCCTGTGTAATTACCTTAACAACCTCCAGCTGTTTTTATTCTCAGAAGGTTTACTCCCTGATATACAGCTGCCTACCCCCTTCGTAAGTCTAGGTCCTAAATGAGCTTTTTTCTCTGTTCCCTCACCACAATCCAGATTCTTTTGGGGAGTTACCAGTACAGTAACCATACCAGGAAGTACTTAATTTATTAAGCTACTGCTTTTCTTAATCTCAGTGGAGATATTTACTGATAAACAGCTACGTACGCAGCATGTTCAAGTCGTTCATAAATGAGCTTTTATCTCTCTCCCCGAACAAAAAATCAGATTCTTCTGAGGAGTTCACAGTACTTAATCCTTTCCCCTGTGTAATTACCTTAACAAGCTCCAGCTGTTTTTATTCTCAGAATGTTTACTCCATGATATACAGCTGCCTACCCCCTTCATAAGTGCAGGTCCTAAAGGAGCTTTTTTCTCTGTTCCCTCACCACAATCCAGATTCTTTTGGGGAGTTACCAGTACAGTAACCATACCAGGAAGTACTTAATTTATTAAGCTACTGCTTTTCTTAATCTCAGTGGAGATATTTACTGATAAACAGCTACCTAAGCAGCATGTTCATGTCGTTCCTAAATGAGCTTTTATCTCTCTCCCCTCAGCACAAATCAGATTCTTCTGAGGAGTTCCCAGTACATTATCCTTTGCCCTGTGGAATTACCTTAACAAGCTCCAGCTGTTTTTATTCTCAGAAGGTTTACTCCCTGATATACAGCTGCCTACCACCTTCGTAAGTGCAGGTCCTAAATGAGCTTTTTTCTCTGTTCCCTCACCATAATCCAGATTCTTTTGGGGAGTTACCAGTAAAGTAACCATACCAGGAAGTACATAATTTATTAAGCTACTGCTTTTCTTAATCTCAATGGAGATATTTACTGATAAACAGCTACCTACGCAGTATGTTCATATCGTTCCTAAATGAGCTTTTATCTCTCTCCCCTCACCACAAATCAGATTCTTCTGAGGAGATCCCAGTACATTATGCTTTCCCCTGTGTAATTACCTTACCAAGCTCCAGCTGTTTTTATTCTCAGAAGGTTTAGTCCCTGATATACAGCTGCCTACCCCCTTCGGAAGAGCAGGTCTTAAATGAGCTTTTTTCTCTGTTACCTCACCACAATCCAGATGCATTTGTGGAGTTACCAGTACAGTAATCATACCAGAAAGTACTTAATTTATTAAGCTACTGCTTTTCTTAATCTCAGTGGAGATATTTACTGATAAACAGCTACCTACGCAACATGTTCATGTCGTTCCTAAATGAGCTTTTATCTCTCTCCCCTAACCACAAATCAGATTCTTCTGAGGAGTTCCCAGTACATTATCCTTTGCCCTGTGTAATTACCATAACAAGCTCCAGCTGTTTTTATTCTCAGAAGGTTTACTCCCTGATATACAGCTGCCTACCCCCTTCGTAAGTCTAGGTCCTAAATGAGCTTTTTTCTCTGTTCCCTCACCACAATCCAGATTCTTTTGGGGAGTTACCAGTACAGTAACCATACCAGGAAGTACTTAATTTATTAAGCTACTGCTTTTCTTAATCTCAGTGGAGATATTTACTGATAAACAGCTACCTACGCAGCATGTTCAAGTCGTTCATAAATGAGCTTTTATCTCTCTCCCCGAACAAAAAATCAGATTCTTCTGAGGAGTTCACAGTACTTTATCCTTTCCCCTGTGTAATTGCCTTAACAAGCTCCAGCTGTTTTTATTCTCAGAATGTTTACTCCATGATATACAGCTGCCTACCCCCTTCATAAGTGCAGGTCCTAAAGGAGCTTTTTTCTCTGTTCCCTCACCACAATCCAGATTCTTTTGGGGAGTTACCAGTACAGTAACCATACCAGGAAGTACTTAATTTATTAAGCTACTGCTTTTCTTAATCTCAGTGGAGATATTTACTGATAAACAGCTACCTAAGCAGCATGTTCATGTCGTTCCTAAATGAGCTTTTATCTCTCTCCCCTCAGGACAAATCAGATTCTTCTGAGGAGTTCCCAGTACATTATCCTTTCCCCTTTGTAATTACCTTAACAAGCTCCAGCTGTTTTTATTCTCAGAAGGTTTACTCCCTGATATACAGCTGCCTACCCCTTTCCTAAGTGCAGGTCCTAAATGAGCTTTTTCTCTGTTCCCTCACCACAATCCAGATTCTTTTGGGGAGTTACCAGTAAAGTAACCATACCAGGAAGTACTTAATTTATTAAGCTACTGCTTTTCTTAATCTCAATGGAGATATTTACTGATAAACAGCTACCTACGCTGTATGTTCATATCGTTCCTAAATGAGCTTTTATCTCTCTCCCCTCACCACAAATCAGATTCTTCTGAGGAGTTCCCAGTACATTATCCTTTCCCCTGTGTAATTACCTTAACAAGCTCCAGCTGTTTTTATTCTCAGAAGGTTTACTCCCTGATATACAGCTGCCTACCCCCTTCGTAAGTCTAGGTCCTAAATGAGCTTTTTTCTCTGTTCCCTCACCACAATCCAGATTCTTTTGGGGAGTTACCAGTACAGTAACCATACCAGGAAGTACTTAATTTATTAAGCTACTGCTTTTCATAATCTCAGTGGAGATATTTACTGATAAACAGCTACCTACGCAGCATGTTCAAGTCGTTCATAAATGAGCTTTTATCTCTCTCCCCGAACAAAAAATCAGATTCTTCTGAGGAGTTCACAGTACTTTATCCTTTCCCCTGTGTAATTGCCTTAACAAGCTCCAGCTGTTTTTATTCTCAGAATGTTTACTCCATGATATACAGCTGCCTACCCCCTTCATAAGTGCAGGTCCTAAAGGAGCTTTTTTCTCTGTTCCCTCACCACAATCCAGATTCTTTTGGGGAGTTACCAGTACAGTAACCATACCAGGAAGTACTTAATTTATTAAGCTACTGCTTTTCTTAATCTCAGTGGAGATATTTACTGATAAACAGCTACCTAAGCAGCATGTTCATGTCGTTCCTAAATGAGCTTTTATCTCTCTCCCCTCAGCACAAATCAGATTCTTCTGAGGAGTTCCCAGTACATTATCCTTTCCCCTGTGTAATTACCTTACCAAGCTCCAGCTGTTTTTATTCTCAGAAGGTTTAGTCCCTGATATACAGCTGCCTACCCCCTTCGTAAGAGCAGGTCTTAAATGAGCTTTTTTCTCTGTTCCCTCACCACAATCCAGATTCTTTTGGGGAGTTACCAGTACAGTAACCATACCAGGAAGTACTTAATTTATTAAGCTACTGCTTTTCTTAATCTCAGTGGAGATATTTACTGATAAACAGCTACGTACGCAGCATGTTCTTGTCGTTCCTAAATGAGCTTTTATCTCTCTCCCCTCACCACAAATCAGATTCTTCTGAGGAGTTCCCAGTACATTATCCTTTCCCCTGTGTAATTACCTTAACAAGCTCCAGCTGTTTTTATTCTCAGAAGGTTTACTCCCTGATATACAGCTGCCTACCCCCTTCGTAAGTGCAGGTCCTAAATGAGCTTTTTTCTCTGTTCTCTCACCACAATCCAGATTCTTTTGGGGAGTTACCAGTACAGTAACCATACCAGGAAGTACTTAATTTATTAAGCTACTGCTTTTCTTAATCTCAGTGGAGATATTTACTGATAAACACCTACCTGCGCAACATGTTCATGTCGTTCCTAAATGAGCTTTTATCTCTCTCCCCTCACCACAAATCAGATTCTTCTGAGGAGTTCCCAGTACATTATCCTTTGCCCTGTGTAATTACCTTAACAAGCTCCAGCTGTTTTTATTCTCAGAAGGTTTACTCCCTGATATACAGCTACCTACCCCCTTCGTAAGTGCAGGTCCTAAATGAGCTTTTTTCTCTGTTCCCTCACCACAATCCAGATTCTTTCGGGGAGTTACCAGTACAGTAACCATACCAGGAAGTACTTAATTTATTAAGCTACTGCTTTTCTTAATCTCAATGGAGATATTTACTGATAAACAGCTACCTACGCTGTATGTTCATATCGTTCCTAAATGAGCTTTTATCTCTCTCCCCTCACCACAAATCAGATTCTTCTGAGGAGTTCCCAGTACATTATCCTTTCCCCTGTGTAATTACCTTAACAAGCTCCAGCTGTTTTTATTCTCAGAAGGTTTACTCCCTGATATACAGCTGCCTACCCCCTTCGTAAGTCTAGGTCCTAAATGAGCTTTTTTCTCTGTTCCCTCACCACAATCCAGATTCTTTTGGGGAGTTACCAGTACAGTAACCATACCAGGAAGTACTTAATTTATTAAGCTACTGCTTTTCATAATCTCAGTGGAGATATTTACTGATAAACAGCTACCTACGCAGCATGTTCAAGTCGTTCATCAATGAGCTTTTATCTCTCTCCCCGAACAAAAAATCAGATTCTTCTGAGGAGTTCACAGTACTTTATCCTTTCCCCTGTGTAATTGCCTTAACAAGCTCCAGCTGTTTTTATTCTCAGAATGTTTACTCCATGATATACAGCTGCCTACCCCCTTCATAAGTGCAGGTCCTAAAGGAGCTTTTTTCTCTGTTCCCTCACCACAATCCAGATTCTTTTGGGGAGTTACCAGTACAGTAACCATACCAGGAAGTACTTAATTTATTAAGCTACTGCTTTTCTTAATCTCAGTGGAGATATTTACTGATAAACAGCTACCTAAGCAGCATGTTCATGTCGTTCCTAAATGAGCTTTTATCTCTCTCCCCTCAGCACAAATCAGATTCTTCTGAGGAGTTCCCAGTACATTATCCTTTCCCCTGTGTAATTACCTTACCAAGCTCCAGCTGTTTTTATTCTCAGAAGGTTTAGTCCCTGATATACAGCTGCCTACCCCCTTCGTAAGAGCAGGTCTTAAATGAGCTTTTTTCTCTGTTCCCTCACCACAATCCAGATTCTTTTGGGGAGTTACCAGTACAGTAACCATACCAGGAAGTACTTAATTTATTAAGCTACTGCTTTTCTTAATCTCAGTGGAGATATTTACTGATAAACAGCTACGTACGCAGCATGTTCTTGTCGTTCCTAAATGAGCTTTTATCTCTCTCCCCTCACCACAAATCAGATTCTTCTGAGGAGTTCCCAGTACATTATCCTTTCCCCTGTGTAATTACCTTAACAAGCTCCAGCTGTTTTTATTCTCAGAAGGTTTACTCCCTGATATACAGCTGCCTACCCCCTTCGTAAGTGCAGGTCCTAAATGAGCTTTTTTCTCTGTTCCCTCACCACAATCCAGATTCTTTTGGGGAGTTACCAGTACAGTAACCATACCAGGAAGTACTTAATTTATTAAGCTACTGCTTTTCTTAATCTCAGTGGAGATATTTACTGATAAACACCTACCTGCGCAACATGTTCATGTCGTTCCTAAATGAGCTTTTATCTCTCTCCCCTCACCACAAATCAGATTCTTCTGAGGAGTTCCCAGTACATTATCCTTTGCCCTGTGTAATTACCTTAACAAGCTCCAGCTGTTTTTATTCTCAGAAGGTTTACTCCCTGATATACAGCTACCTACCCCCTTCGTAAGTGCAGGTCCTAAATGAGCTTTTTTCTCTGTTCCCTCACCACAATCCAGATTCTTTCGGGGAGTTACCAGTACAGTAACCATACCAGGAAGTACTTAATTTATTAAGCTACTGCTTTTCTTAATCTCAGTGGAGATATTTACTGATAAACAGCTAACTACGCAGCATGTTCATGTCGTTCCTAAATGAGCTTTTATCTCTCTCCCCTCACCACAAATCAGATTCTTCTGAGGAGTTCCCAGTACATTATCCTTTGCCCTGTGTAATTACCTTAACAAGGTCCAGCTGTTTTTATTCTTAGAATGTTTACTCCATGATATACAGCTGCCTACCCCCTTCGTAAGTGCAGGTCCTAAAGGAGCTTTTTTCTCTGTTCCCTCACCACAATCCAGATTCTTTGGGGAGTTACCAGTACAGTAACCATACCAGGAAGTACTTAATTTATTACGCTACTGCTTTTCTTAATCTCAGTGGAGATATTTACTGATAAACAGCTACCTAAGCAGCATGTTCATGTCGTTCCTAAATGAGCTTTTATCTCTCTCCCCTCAGCACAAATCAGATTCTTCTGAGGAGTTCCCAGTACATTATCCTTTGCCCTGTCGAATTACCTTAACAAGCTCCAGCTGTATTTATTCTCAGAAGTTTTACTCCCTGATATACTGCTGCCTACCCCCTTCGTAAGTGCAGGTCCTATATGAGCTTTTTTCTCTGTTCCCTCACCACAATCCAGATTCCTTTGGGGAGTTACCAGTACAGTAACCATACCAGGAAGTACTTAATTTATTAAGCTACTGCTTTTCTTAATCTCAGTGGAGATATTTACTGATAAACAGCTACGTACGCAGCATGTTCATGTCGTTCCTAAATGAGCTTTTATCTCTCTCCCCTCACCACAAATCAGATTCTTCTGAGGAGTTCCCAGTACATTATCCTTTCCCCTGTGTAATTACCTTAACAAGCTCCAGCTGTTTTTATTCTCAGAAGGTTTACTCCCTGATATACAGCTGCCCACCCCCTTCGTAAGTGCAGGTCCTAAATGAGCTTTTTTCTCTGTTCCCTCACCACAATCCAGATTCTTTTGGGGAGTTACAAGTACAGTAACCATACCAGGAAGTACTTTATTTATTTAGGTACCGCTTTTGTTAATCTCAGTGGAGATATTTACTGATAAACAGCTACCTACGCAGCATGTTCATATGTTCCTAAATGAGCTTTTATCTCTCTCCCCTCACCACAAATCAGATTCTTCTGAGGAGTTCCCAGTACATTATGCTTTCCCCTGTGTAATTACCTTAACAAGCTCCAGCTGTTTTTATTCTCAGAAGGTTTACTCCCTGATATACAGCTGCCTACACCCTTCGTAAGAGCAGGTCTTAAATGAGATTATTTCTCTGTTCCCTCATCCCAATCCAGATTCTTTTGGGGAGTTACCAGTACAGTAATCATACCAGAAAGTACTTAATTTATTAAGCTGCTGCTTTTCTTAATCTCAGTGGAGATATTTACTGATAAACAGCTACTTACGCAGCATGTTCATGTCGTTCCTAAATGAGCTTTTATCTCTCTCCCCTCACCACAAATCAGATTCTTCTGAGGAGTTCCCAGTACATTATCCTTTGCCCTGTGTAATTACCTTAACAAGCTGCAGCTGTTTTTATTCTCAGAAGGTTTACTCCCTGATATACAGCTGCCTACCCCCTTCGTAAGTGCAGGTCCTAAATGAGCTTTTTTCTCTGTTCCCTCACCACAATCCAGATTCTTTTGGGGAATTACCAGTACAGTAACCATACCAGGAAGTACTTAATTTATTAAGCTACTGCTTTTCTTAATCTCAGTGGAGATATTTACTGATAAACAGCTACCTACGCAGCATGTTCATGTCGTTCCTAAATGAGCTTTTATCTCTCTCCCCGAACAAAAAATCAGATTCTTCTGAGGAGTTTCCAGTACTTTATCCTTTCCCCTGTGTAATTACCTTAACAAACTCCAGCTGTTTTTATTCTCAGAAGGTTTACTCCCTGATATACAGCTGCCTACCCCCTTCGTAAGTGCAGGTCCTAAATGACCTTTTTTCTCTGTTCCCTCAGCACAATCCATTCTTTTGGGGAGTTACCAGTACAGTAACCATACCAGAAAGTACTTAATTTATTAAGCTACTGCTTTTCTTAATCTCAGTGGAGATATTTACTGATAAACAGCTACCTACGCAGCAGGTTCATGTCGTTCCTAAATGAGCTTTTATCTCTCTCCCCTCACCACAAATCAGATTCTTCTGAGGAGTTCCCAGTACATTATCCTTTCCCCTGTGTAATTACCTTAACAAGCTCCAGCTGTTTTTATTCTCAGAAGCAATACTCCCTGATATACAGCTGCCTAACCCTTTCGTAAGTGCAGGTCCTAAATGAGCTTTTTTCCCTGTTCCCTCACCGCAATCCAGATTCTTTTGGGGAGTTTCCAGTACAGTAACCATACCAGGAAGTACTTAATTTATTAAGCTACTGCTTTTCTTATTCTCAGTGGAGATATTTACTGATAAACAGCTTCGTACGCAGCATGTTCATGTCGTTCCTAAATGAACTGTTATCTCTCTCCCCTCACCACAAATCAGATTCTTCTGAGGAGTTCCCAGTAAATTATCCTTTCCCCTGTGTAATTACCTTAACAAGCTCCAGCTGTTTTTATTCTCAGAAGGTTTACTCCCTGATATACAGCTGCCTACCCCCTTCGTAAGTGCAGGTCCTAAATGAGCTTTTTTCTCTGTTCCCTCACCACAATCCAGATTCTTTTGGGGAGTTACCAGTACAGTAACCATACCAGGAAGTACTTAATTTATTAAGCTACTGCTTTTCTTAATCTCAGTGGAGATATTTACTTATAAACAGCTACCTAGGCAGCATGTTCATGTCGTTCCTAAATGAGCTTTTTTCTCTGTTCCCTCACCACAATCCAGATTCTTTTGGGGAGTTACCAGTACAGTAACCATACCAGGAAGTACTTAATTTATTAAGCTACTGCTTTTCTTAATCTCAGTGGAGATATTTACTGATAAACAGCTACCTACGCAGCATGTTCATGTCGTTCCTAATGAGCTTTTTTCTCTGTTCCCTCACCACAATCCAGATTCTTTTGGGAGTTACCAGTACAGTATCCATACCAGGAAGTACTTAATTTATTAAGCTACTGCTTTTGTTAATCTCAGTGGAGATATTTACTGATAAACAGCTACCTACGCAGCATGAGATTTTATCTCTCTCCCCTCACCACAAATCAGATTCTTCTGAGGAGTTCCCAGTACATTATCCTTTCCCCTGTGTAATTACCTTAACAAGCTCCAGCTGTTTTTATTCTCAGAAGGTTTACTCCCTGATATACAGCTGCCTACCCCCTTCGTAAGTGCAGGTCCTAAATGAGCTTTTTTCTCTGTTCCCTCACCACAATCCAGATTCTTTTGGGGAGTTGCCAGTACAGTAACCAGACCAGGAAGTACTTAATTTATTAAGCTACTGCTTTTCTTAATCTCAGTGGAGATATTTACTGATAAACAGCTACCTACGCAGCATGTTCATGTCGTTCCCAAATGAGCTTTTATCTCTCTCCCTCACCACAAATCAGATTCTTCTGAGGAGTTCCCAGTACATTATCCTTTCCCATGTGTAATTACCTTAACAAGCTCCAGCTGTTTTTATTCTCTGAAGATTTACTCCCAGATATACAGCTGCCTACCCCCTTCGTAAGTGCAGGTCCTAAATGAGCTTTTTTCTCTGTTCCCTCACCACAATCCAGATTCTTTTGGGAGTTACCAGTACAGTAACCATACCAGGAAGTACTTAATTTATTAAGCTACTGCTTTTCTTAATCTTAGTGGAGATATTTACTGATAAACAGCTACCTACGCAGCGTGTTCATGTCGTTCCTAAATGAGCTTTTATCTCTCTCGCTCACCACAAGTCAGATTCTTCTGAGGAGTTCCCAGTAAATTATCCTTTCCCCTGTGTAATTACCTTAACAAGCTCCAGCTGTTTTTACTCTCAGAAGGTTTACTCCCTCATATACAGCTGCCTACCCCCTTCGTAAGTGCAGGTCTTAATGAGCTTTTTTCTCTGTTCCCTCACCACAATCCAGATTCTTTTGGGGAGTTACCAGTACAGTAACCAAACCAGGAAGTACTTAATTTATTAAGCTACTGCTTTTCTTAATCTCAGTGGAGACAACATGTTCATGTCGTTCCTAAATGAGCTTTTGTCTCTCTCCCCTCACCACAAATCAGATTCTTCTGACGAGTTCCCAGTACATTATCCTTTCCCCTGTGTAATTACTTTAACAAGCTCCAGCTGTTTTTATTCTCAGAAGGTTTACTCCCTGATATACAGCTGCCTACCCCCTTCGTAAGTGCAGGTTATAAATGAGCTTTTTTCTCTGTTCCCTCACCACAATCCAGATTCTTTTGGGGAGTTACCAGTACAGTAACCACACCAGGAATTACTTAATTTATTAAGCTACTGCTTTTCTTAATCTCATTGGAGATATTTACTGATAAACAGCTACGTACGCAGCATGTTCCTGTCGTTCCTAAATGAGCTTTTATCTCTCTCCCCTCACCACAAATCAGATTCTTCTGAGGAGTTCCCAGTACATTATCCTTTCCCCTGTGTAATTACCTTAACAAGCTCCAGCTGTTTTTATTCTCAGAAGGTTTACTCCCTGATATACAGCTGCCTACCCCCTTCGTAAGTGCAGGTCCTAAATGAGCTTTTTTCTCTGTTCCCTCACCACAAACCAGATTCTTTTGGGGAGGTACCAGTACAGTAACCATACCAGGAAGTACTTAATTTATTAAGCTACTGCTTTTCTTAAACTCAATGGAGATATTTATTGATAAACAGCTACCTACGCAGCATGTTCATGTCGTTCCTAAATGAGCTTTTTTCTCTGTTCCCTCACCACAATCCAGATTCTTTTGGGGAGTTACCAGTACAGTATCCATACCAGGAAGTACTTAATTTATTAAGCTACTGCTTTTGTTAATCTCAGTGGAGATATTTACTGATAAACAGCTACCTACGCAGCATGAGATTTTATCTCTCTCCCCTCACCACAAATCAGATTCTTCTGCGGAGTTCCCAGTACATTATCCTTTCTCCTGTGTAATTACCTTAAGAAGCTCCAGCTGTTTTTATTCTCAGAAGGTTTACTCCCTGATATACAGCTGCCTACCCCCTTCGTAAGTGCAGGACCTATATGAGCTTTCTTCTCTGTTCCCTCACCACAATACAGATTCTTTTGGAGAGTTACCAGTACAGTAACCATACCAGGAAGTACTTAATTTATTAAGCTACTGCTTTTCTTAATCTCAGTGGAGATATTTACTGATAAACAGCTACCTACGCAGCATGAGCTTTTATCTCTCTCACCTCACCACAAATCAGATTCTTCTGAGGAGTTCCCAGTACATTATCCTTTCCCCTGTGTAATTACCTTAAGAAGCTCCAGCTGTTTTTATTCTCAGAAGGTTTACTCCCTGATATACAGCTGCCTACCCCCTTCGTAAGTGCAGGTCCTAAATGAGCTTTTTTCTCTGTTCCCTCACGACAATCCAGATTCTTTTGGGGAGTTACAAGTACAGTAACCATACCAGGAAGTACTTAATTAATTAAGCTACTGCTTTTCTTAATCTCAGTGGAGATATTTACTGATAAACAGCTACCTACGCAGCATGAGCTTTTATCTCTCTCCCCTCACCACAAATCAGATTCTTCTGAGGAGTTCCCAGTACATTATCCTTTCCCATGTGTAATTACCTTAACAAGCTCCAGCTGTTTTTATTCTCTGAAGATTTACTCCCAGATATACAGCTGCCTACCCCCTTCGTAAGTGCAGGTCCTAATGAGCTTTTTTCTCTGTTCCCTCACCACAATCCAGATTCTTTTGGGGAGTTACCAGTACAGTAACCATACCAGGAAGTACTTAATTTATTAAGCTACTGCTTTTCTTAATCTCAGTGGAGATATTTACTGATAAACAGCTACCTACGCAGCATGTTCATGTCGTTCCTAAATGAGCTTTTATCTCTCTCGCTCACCACAAATCAGATTCTTCTGAGGAGTTCCCAGTACATTATCCTTTCCCCTGTGTAATTACCTTAACAAGCTCCAGCTGTTTTTATAATCAGAAGGTTTACTCCCTGATATACAGCTGCCTACCCCCTTCGTAAGTGCAGTTCCTAAATGAGCTTTTTTCTCTGTTCCCTCACCACAATCCAGATTCTTTAGGGGGTTACCAGTACAGTAACCATACCAGGAAGTACTTACTTTATTAAGCTACTGCTTTTCTTAATCTCAGTGGAGATATTTACTGATAAACAGCTACCTACGCAGCATGTTCATGTCGTTCCTAAATGAGCTTTTATCTCTCTCCCCTCACCACAAATCGGATTCTTCTGAGGAGTTCCCAGTACATTATCGTTTCCCCTGTGTAATTACCTTAACAAGCTCCAGCTGTTTTTGTTCTCAGAAGGTTTACTCCCTGATATACAGCTGCCTAACCCCTTCGTAAGTGCAGGTCCTAAATGAGCTTTTTTCTCTGTTCCGTCACCACAATCCAGATTCTTTTGGGGAGTTACCAGTACAGTAACCATACCAGGAAGTACTTAATTTATTAAGCTACTGCTCTTCTTAATCTCAGTGGAGATATTTACTGATAGCTACCTACGCAGCATGTTCATGTCGTTCCTAAATGAGCTTTTGTCTCTCACCCCTCACCACAAATCAGATTCTTCTGAGGAGTTCCAAGTACATTATCCTTTCCCCTCTGTAATTACCTTAACAAGCTCCAGCTGTTTTTATTCTCAGAAGGTTTACTCCCTGATTTACAGCTGCCTAACCCCTTCGTAAGTGCAGGTCCTAAATGAGCTTTTTTCTCTGTTCCCTCACCACAATCCAGTTTCTTTTGGGGAGTTAGCAGTACAGTCACCATACCAGGAAGTACTTAATTTATTAAGCTACTGCTTTTCTTAATCTCAGTGGAGATATTTACTGATAAACAGCTACCTACGCAGCATGTTCCTGTCGTTCCTAAATGAGCTTTTATCTCTCTCCCCTCACACAAATCAGATTCTTCTGAGGAGTTCCCTGTACATAATCTTTCCCCTGTGTAATTACCTTAAGAAGCTCCAGCTGTTTTTAGTCTCAGAAGGTTTACTCCCTGATATACAGCTGCCTACCCCCTTCGTAAATGCAGGTCCTAAATGAGCTTTTTTCTCTGTTCCCTCACCACAATCCAGATTCTTTTGCGGAGTTACCAGTACAGTAAGCATACGAGGAAGTACTTAATTTATTGAGCTACTGCTTTTCTAAATCTCAGTGGAGATATTTACTGATAAACAGCTACCTACGCAGCATGTTCATGTCGTTCCTAAATGAGCTTTTATCTCTCTCCCCTCACCACAAATCAGATTCTTCTGAGGAGTTCCCAGTACATTATCCTTTCCCCTGTGTAATTACCTTAACAAGCTCCAGCTGTTTTTATTCTCAGAAGGTTTACTCCCTGATATACTGCGGCATACCCCCTTCGTAAGTGCAGGTCCTAAATGAGCTTTTTTCTCTGTTCCCTCACCACAATCCAAATTCTTTTGGGGAGTTACCCGTAGAATAGCCATACCAGGAAGTACTTAATTTATTAAGCTACTGATTTTCTTAATCTCAGTGGAGATATTTACTGATAAACGGCTACCTACGCAGCATATTCATTTCGTTCCTAAATGAGCTTTTATCTCTCTCCCCTCACCACAAATCAGATTCTTCTGAGAAGTTCCCAGTACATTATCCTTTCCCACGTGTAATTACCTTAACAAGCTCCAGCTGTTTTTATTCTCAGAAGGTTTACTCCCTGATATACAGCTGCCTACCCCCTTTGTTAAGTGCAGGTCATAAATGAGCTTTTTTCTCTGTTCCCTCACCACAATCCAGATTCTTTTGGGGAGTTACCAGTACAGTAAGCATACGAGGAAGTACTTAATTTATTAAGCTACTGCTTTTCTTAATCTCAGTGGAGATATTTACTGATAGCTACCTACGCAGCATGTTCATGTCGTTCCTAAATGAGCTTTTATCTGTCTCCCCTCACCACAAATCAGATTCTTCTGAGGAGTTCCAAGTACATTATCCTTTCCCCTCTGTAATTACCTTAACAAGCTCCAGCTGTTTTTATTCTCAGAAGGTTTATCCCTGATACACAGCTGCCTAACCCCTTCGTAATGCAGGTCCTAAATGAGCTTTTTTCTCTGTTCCCTCACCACAATCCAGATTCTTTTGGGGAGTTACCAGTACAGTCACCATACCAGGAAGTACTTAATTTATTAAGCTACTGCTTTTCTTAATCTCAGTGGAGATATTTACTGATAAACAGCTACCTACGCAGTATGTTCCTGTCGTTCCTAAATGAGCTTTTATCTCTCTCCCCTCACCGCAAATCAGATTCTTCTGAGGAGTTCCCAGTACATTATCCTTTCCCCTGTGTAATTACCTTAAGAAGCTCCAGCTGTTTTTAGTCTCAGAAGGTTTACTCCCTGATATACAGCTGCCTACCCCCTTCGTAAGTGCAGGTCCTAAATGAGCTTTTTTCTCTGTTCCCTCACCACAATCCAGATTCTTTTGGGGAGTTACCAGTACAGTAACCATACCAGGAAGTACTTAATTTATTAAGCTACTGCTTTTCTTAATCTCAGTGGAGATATTTACTGATAAACAGCTACCTACGCAGCATGTTCATGTCGTTCCTAAATGAGCTTTTATCTCTCTCCCCTCACCACAAATCAGATTCTACTGAGGAGTTCCCAGTACATTATCCTTTCCCCTGTGTAATTACCTTAACAAGCTCCAGCTGTTTTTATTCTCAGAAGGTTTACTCCCTGATATACAGCTGCCTACCCCCTTCGTAAGTGCAGGTCCTAAATGAGCTTTTTTTCTCTGTTCCCTCACCAGAATCCAGATTCTTTTGGGGAGTTACCAGTACAGTAACCATACCAGGAAGTACTTAATTTATTAAGCTACTGCTTTTCATAATCTCAGTGGAGATATTTACTGATAAAGAGCTACCTCCGCAGCATATTCATGTCGTTCCTAAACGAGCTTTTATCTCTCTCCCCTCACCACAAATCAGATTCTTCTGAGGAGTTCCCATACATTATCCTTTCCCCTGTGTAATTACCTTAACAAGCTCCAGCTGTTTTTATTCTCAGAAGGTTTACTCCCTGATATACAGCTGCCTACCCCCTTCGTAAGTGCAGGTCCTAAATGAGCTTTATTCTCTGTTCCCTCACCACAATCCAGATTCTTTTGGGGAGTTACCAGTACAGTAACCATACCAGGAAGTACTTAATTTATTAAGCTACTGCTTTTCTTAATCTCAGTGGAGATATTTACTGATAAACAGCTACCTACGCAGCATGTTCATGTCGTTCCTAAATGAGCTTTTATCTCTCTCCCCTCACCACAAATCAGATTCTTCTGAGGAGTTCCCATACATTATCCTTTCCCCTATGTAATTACCTTAACAAGCTTCAGCTGTTTTTATTCTCAGAAGGTTTACTCCCTGATATACAGCTGCCTAACCCCTTCGTAAGTGCAGGTTTAAATGAGCTTTTTTCTCTGTTCCCTCACCACAATCCAGATTCTTTGGGGAGTTACCAGTACAGTA
>NW_025956227.1:0-25987 GCF_023159225.1 Perognathus longimembris pacificus | reverse complement strand
GCGATAAAAGCTCATTTAGGAACGACATGAACATGCTGCGTAGGTAGCTGTTTAAACAGTAAATATCTCCACTGAGATTAAGAAAAGCAGTAGCTTAATAAATTAAGTACTTCCTGGTATGGTTATTGTACTAGTAACTCCCCAAAAGAATCTGGATTGTGGTGAGGGAACAGAGAAAAAAGCTCATTTATATCCTGCACTTACGAAGGGGGTAGGCAGCTGTATATCAGGGAGTAAACCTTCTGAGAATAAAAACAGCTGGAGCTTGTTAAGGTAATTACACAGGGGAAAGGATAATGTACTGGGAACTCCTCAGAAGAATCTGATTTGTGGTGAGGGGAGAGAGAAAAAAGCTCATTTAGGAACGACATGAACATGCTGCGTAGGTAGCTGTTTATCAGTAAATATCTCCACTGAGATTAAGAAAAGCAGTAGCTTAATAAATTAAGTACTTCCTGGTATGGTTACTGTACTGGTAACTCCCGAAAAGAATCTGGATTGTGGTGAGGGAACAGAGAAAAAAGCTCATTTAGGACCTGCACTTACGAAGGGGTTAGGCAGCTGTATATCAGGGAGTAAACCTTCTGAGAATAAAAACAGCTGGAGCTTGTTAAGGTAATTACACAGGGGAAAGGATAATGTACTGGGAACTCCTCAGAAGAATCTGATTTGTGGTGAGGGGAGAGAGATAAAAGCTCATTTAGGAACGACATGAACATGCTGCGTAGGTAGCTGTTTATCAGTAAATATCTCCACTGAGATTAAGAAAAGCAGTAGCTTAATAAATTAAGTACTTCCTGATATGGTTAATGTACTTGTAACTCCTGAAAGAATCTGGATTGTGGTGAGGGAACAGAGAAAAAAGCTCATTTAGGACCTGAACTTACGAAGGGGGTGGGCAGCTGTATATCAGGGAGTAAACCTTCTGCGAATAAAAACAGCTGGAGCTTGTTAAGGTAATTACACAGGGGAAAGGATAATGTACTGGGAACTCCTCAGAAGAATCTTATTTGTGTTGAGGGGAGAGAGATAAAAGCTCATTTAGGAACGACATGAACATGCTGCATACGTAGCTGTTTATCAGTAAATATCTCCACTGAGATTAAGAAAAGCAGTTGCTTAATAAATTAAGTACTTCCTGGTATGGTTACTGTACTGGTAGCTCCCCAAAAGAATCTGGATTGTGGTGAGGGAACAGAGAAAAAAGCTCATTTAGGACCTTCACTTACGAAGGGGGTAGGCAGCTGTATATCAGGTAGTTAAACTTCTGAGAATAAAAACAGCTGGAGCTGTTAAGGTAATTACACAAGGGAAAGGATAACGAACTGGGAACTGCTCAGAATAATCTGATTTGCGGTGAGGGGAGAGAGATAAAAGCTCATTTAGGAACGACATGTACATGCTGCGTAGGTAGCTGTTTATCAGTAAATATCTCCACTGAGATTAAGAAAAGCAGTAGCTTAATAAATTAAGTAACTCCTGGTATGGTTACTGTACTGGTAACTCCCCAAAGAATCTGGATTGTGGTGAGGGAACAGAGAAAAAAGCTCATTTAGGACCTTTACTTACGAAGGGGGTAGGCAGCTGTATATCAGGCAGTAAACCATCTGAGAATAAAAACAGCTGGAGCTTGTTAAGGTAATTACACAGGGGAAAGGATAATGTACTGGGAACTCGTCAGAAGAATCTGATTTGTGGTGAGGGGAGAGAGATAAAAGCTCATTTAGGAACGATATGAACATGCTGTGTAGGGAGCTGTTTATCAGTAAATATCTCCACTGAGATTAAAAAAAGCAGTAGCTTAATAAATTAAGTACTTCCTGGTATGGTTACTGTACTGGTACCTCCCCAAAAGAATCTGGATTGTGGTGAGGGAACAGAGAAAAAAGCTCATTTAGGACCTGCACTTACGAAGGGGGTAGGCAGCAGTATATCAGGGAGTAAACCTTCTGAGAATAAAAACAGCTGGAGCTTGTTAAGGTAATTACACAGGGGAAAGGATAATGTACTGGGAACTCCTCAGAAGAATCTGATTTGTGGTGAGGGTAGAGAGATAAAAGCTCATTTAGGAACGACATGAACATGCTGCGTAGGTAGCTGTTTATCAGTAAATATCTCCACTGAGATTAAGAAAAGCAGTAGCTTAATAAATTAAGTACTTCCTGGTATGGTTAGTGTACTGGTAACTCCCCAAAAGAATGTGGATTTTGCTGAGGGAACAGAGAAAAAAGCTCATTTAGGACCTGCACTTACGAAGGGGG
Source organism: Perognathus longimembris pacificus (assembly GCF_023159225.1). NCBI lineage: Eukaryota > Metazoa > Chordata > Mammalia > Rodentia > Heteromyidae > Perognathus > Perognathus longimembris. The sequence goes on along the minus strand of NW_025956227.1, from coordinate 23,726 downwards.
TAGGCAGCTGTATATCAGGGAGTAAACCTTCTGAGAATAAAAACAGCTGGAGGTTGTTAAGGTAATTACACAGGGGAAAGGATAATGTACTGGGAACTCCTCAGAAAAATCTGATTTGTGGTGAGGGGAGTGAGATAAAAGCTCATTTAGGAACGACATGAACATGCTGCGTAGGTAGCTGTTTATCAGTAAATATCTCCACTGAGATTAAGAAAAGCAGTAGCTTAATAAATGAAGTACTTCCTGGTATGGTTACTGTACTGGTAACTCCCCAAAAGAATCTGGATTGTGGTGAGGGAACAGAGAAAAAAGCTCATTTAGGACCTGCACTTACGAAGGGGTTAGGCAGCTGTATATCAGGGAGTAAACCTTGTGAGAATAAAAACAGCTGGGGCTTGTTAAGGTAATTACACAGGGGAAAGGATAATGTACTGGGAACTTCTCAGAAGAATCTGATTTGTGGTGAGGGGAGAGAGATAAAAGCTCATTTAGGAACGACATGAACATGCTGTGTAGGTAGCTGTTTATCAGTAAATATCTCCACTGAGATTAAGAAAAGCAGTAGCTTAATAAATTAAGTACTTCCTGGTATGGTTACTGTACTGGTAACTCCCCAAAAGAATCTGGATTGTGGTGAGGGAACAGAGAAAAAAGCTCATTTAGGACGTGCACTTACGAAGGGGTTAGGCAGCTGTATATCAGGGAGTAAACCTTCTGAGAATAAAAACAGCTGGAGCTTTTTAAGGTAATTACACAGGGGAAAGGATAATGTACTGGGAACTATTCAGAAGAATCTGATTTGTGGTGAGGGGAGAGAGATAAAAGCTCACTTAGAAACGACATGAACATGCTGCGTAGGTAGCTGTTTATCAGTAAATATCTCCACTGAGATTAAGAAAAGCAGTAGCTTAATAAATTAAGTACTTCCTGGTATGGTTACTGTACTGGTAACTCCCCAAAAGAATCTGGATTGTGGTGTCGGAACAGAGAAAAAAGCCCATTTAGGACCTGCACTTACGAAGGGGGTAGGCAGCTGTATATCAGGGAGTAAACATTCTGAGAATAAAAACAGCTGGAGCTTGTTAAGGTAATTACACAGGGGAAAGGATAATGTACTGGGAACTCCTCAGAAGAATCTGATTTGTGGTGACGGGAGAGAGATAAAAGCTCATTTAGGAACGACATGAACATGCTGCTTAGGTAGCTGTTTATCAGTAAATATCTCCACTGAGATTAAGAAAAGCAGTAGCTTAATAAATTAAGTACTTCCTGGTATGGTTACTGTACTGGTAACTCCCCAAAAGAATCTGGATTGTGGTGAGGGAACAGAGAAAAAAGCTCATATACGACCTGCACTTACGAAGGGGTTAGGCAGCTGTATATCAGGGAGTAAACCTTCTGAGAATAAAAACAGCTGGAGCTTGTTAAGGTAATTACACAGGGGAAAGGGTAATGTACTGGGAACTCCTCAGAAGAATCTGATTTGTGGTGAGGGGAGAGAGAAAAAAGCTCATTTAGGAACGACATGAAAATGCTGCATACGTAGCTGTTTATCAGTAAATATCTCCACTGAGATTAAGAAAAGCAGTAGCTTAATAAATTAAGTACTTCCCGGAATGGTTACTGTACTGGTAACTCCCCAAAAGAATCTGGATTGTGGTGAGGGAACAGAGAAAAAAGCTCATTTAGGACCTGCACTTACGAAGGGGGTAGGCAGCTGTATATCAGGGAGTAAACATTCTGAGAATAAAAACAGCTGGAGCTTGTTAAGGTAATTACACAGGGGAAAGGATAATGTACTGGGAACTCCTCAGAAGAATTTGATATGTGATGAGGGGAGAGAGATAAAAGCTCATTTCGGAACGACATGAACATGCTGCGTAGGTAGCTGTTTATCAGTAAATATCTCCACTGAGATTAAGAAAAGCAGTAGCTTAATAAATTAAGTACTTCCTGGTATGGTTACTGTACTGGTAACTCCCCAAAAGAATCTGGATTGTGGTGAGGGAACAGAGAAAAAAGCTCATTTATGACCTGCACTTACGAAGGGGGTAGGCAGCTGTATATCAGGGAGTATCGCATCTGAGAATAAAAACAGCTGGGGCTTGTTAAGGTAATTACACAGGGGAAAGGATAATGTACTGGGAACTCCTCAAAAGAATCTGATTTTTGGTGAGGGTAGAGAGATAAAGGCTCATTTAGGAACAACATGAACATGCTGCATACGTAGCTGGTTATCAGTAAATATCTCCACTGAGATTAAGAAAAAAGTAGCTTAATAAATTAAGTACTTCCTGGTATGGATACTGTACTGGTAACTCCCCAAAAGAATCTGGATTGTGGTGAGGGAACAGAGAAAAAAGCTCATTTAGGAACGACATGAACATGCTGCGTAGGTAGCTGTTTATCAGTAAATATCTCCACTGAGATTATGAAAAGCAGTAGCTTAATAAATTAAGTACTTCCTGGTATGGTTACTGTAGTGTTAACTCCCCAAAAGAATCTGGATTGTGGTGAGGGAACAGAGAAAAAAGCTCATTTAGGACCTGCACTTACGAAGGGGGTAGGCAGCTGTATATCAGGGAGTAAACCTTCTGAGTATAAAAACAGCTGGAGCTTGTTAAGGTAATTACACAGGGGAAGGATAATGTACTGGGAACTCCTCAGAACAATCTGATTTGTGGTGTGGGGAGAGAGATAAAAGCTCATTTAGGAACGAAATGAACATGCTGCGTACGTAGCTGTTTATCAGTAAATATCTCCACTGAGATTTAGAAAAGCAGTAGCTTAATAAATTAAGTACTTCCTGGTATGGTTACTGTACTGGTAACTCCCCAAAAGAATCTGGATTGTGGTGAGGGAACAGAGAAAAAAGCTCATTTAGGACCTGCACTTACGAAGGGGGTAGGCAGCTGTATATCAGGGAGTAAACCTTCTGAGAATAAAAACAGCTGGAGCTTGTTAAGGTAATTACACAGTGGAAAGGATAATGTACTGGGAACTCCTCAGAAGAATCTGATTTGTGGTGAGGGGAGAGAGATAAAAGCTCATTTAGGAACGACATGAACATGCTGCGTAGGTAGCTGTTTATCAGTAAATATCTCCACTGAGATTAAGAAAAGCAGTAGCTTAGTAAATTAAGTACTTCCTGTTATGGTTACTGTACTGGTAACTCCCCAAAAGTATCTGGATTGTGGTGAGGGAACAGAGAAAAAAGCTCATTTAGGACCTGAAATTACGAAGGGGGTAGGCAGCTGTATATCAGGGAGTAAACCTTCTGAGAATAAAAACAGCTGGAGCTTGTTAAGGTAATAACACAGGGGAAAGGATAATGTACTGGGAACTCCTCAGTAGAATCAGATTTGTGGTGACGGGAGAGAGATAAAAGCTCTTTTAGGAACGACATGAACATGCTGCGTAGGTAGCTGTTTATCAGTAAATATCTCCACTGAGATTAAGAAAAGCAGTAGCTTAATAAATTAAGTACTTCCTGGTATGGTTATTGTACTGGTAACTCCCCAAAAGAATCTGGATTGTGCTGAGGGAACAGAGAAAAAAGCTCATTTAGGACCTGCACTTACGAAGGGGGTAGGCAGCTGTATATCAGGGAGCAAACATTCTGAGAATAAATGCAGCTGGAGCTTGTTAAGGTAATTACACAGGGGAAAGGATAATGTACTGGGAATTCCTCAGAAGAATCTGATTTGTGGTGAGGGGAGGGAGAAAAAAGCTCATTTAGGAACGACATGAACATGCTGCATACGTAGCTGTTTATCAGTAAATATCTCCACTGAGATTAAGAAAAGCAGTAGCTTAATAAATTAAGTACTTCCTGGTATGGATACTGTACTGGTAACTCCCCAAAAGAATCTGGATTGTGGTGAGGGAACAGAGAATAAAGCTCATTTAGGAACGACATGAACGTGCTGCCTAGGTAGCTGTTTATCAGTAAATATCTCCACTGAGATTATGAAAAGCAGTAGCTTAATAAATTAAGTACTTCCTGGTATGGTTACTGTACTGGTAACTCCCCAAAAGAATCTGGATTGTGGTGAGGGAACAGAGAAAAAAGCTCATTTAGGACCTGCACTTACGAAGGAGGTAGGCAGCTGTATATCAGGGAGTAAACCTTCTGAGAATAAAAACAGCTGGAGCTTGTTAAGGTAATTACACAGGGGAAAGGATAATGTACTGGGAACTCCTCAGAAGAATCTGATTTGTGGTGAGGGTAGAGAGATAAAAGCTCATTTAAGAACAACATGAACATGCTGCGTAGGTAGCTGTTTATCAGTAAATATCTCCAATGAGATTAAGAAAAGCAGTAGCTTAATAAATTAGGTACTTCCTGGTATGGATACTGTACTGCTAACTCCCCAAAAGAATCTTGATTGTGGTGAGGGAACAGAGAAAAAAGCTCATTTAGGGACGACATGAACATGCTGCGTAGGTAGCTGTTTATCAGTAAATATCTCCACTGAGATTAAGAAAAGCAGTAGCTTAATAAATTAAGTATTTCCTGGTATGGTTACTGTACTGGTAACTCCCCAAAAGAATCTGGATTGTGGTGAGGGAACAGAGAAAAAAGCTCATTTAGGACCTGCAATTACGAAGGGGGTAGCCAGCTGTATATCAGGGAGTAAACATTCTGAGAATAAAAACAGATGGAGATTGTTAAGATAATTACACAGGGGAAAGGATAATGTACTGGGAACTCCTCAGAAGAATCTGATTTGTGGTGAGGGGAGAGAGATAAAAGATCATTTAGGAACGACATGAAAATGCTGCGTAGGTAGCTGTTTATCAGTAAATATCTCCACTGAGATTAAGAAAAGCAGTAGCTTAATAAATTAAGTACTTCCTGGTATGGTTACTGTACTGATAACTACCCAAAAGAATCTGGATTGTGGTGAGGGAACAGAGAAAAAAGCTCATTTAGGACCTGCAATTACGAACGGGGTAGGCAGCTGTATATCAGGGAGTATCGCTTCTGAGAATAAAAACAGCTGGAGCTTGTTAAGGTAATTACACAGGGGAAAGGATAATGTACTGGGAACTCCTCAGAAGAATCTGATTCGTGGTGAGGGGAGAGAGAAAAAAGCTCATTTAGGAACGACTTGAAAATGCTGCATACGTAGCTGTTTATCAGTAAATATCTCCACTGAGATTAAGAAAAGCAGTAGCTTAATAAATTAAGTACTTCCTGGTATTGATACTGTACTGGTAACTCCCCAAAAGTATCTGGATTGTGGAGAGGGAACAGAGAAAAAAGCTCATTTGGTAACGACATGAACATGCTGCGTAGGTAGCTGTTTATCAGTAAATATCTCCACTGAGATTAAGAAAAGCAGTAGCTTAATAAATTAAGTACTTCCTGGTATGGTTACTGTACTGGTAACTCCCCAAAAGATTCTGGATTGTGGTGAGGGAACAGAGAAAAAAGCTCATTTAGGACCTGCACTTACGAAGGGGCTAGGCAGCTGTATATCAGGGAGTAAACCTTCTGAGAATAAAAACAGCTGGAGCTTGTTAAGGTAATTACACAGGGGAAAGGATAATGTACTGGGAAATCCTCAGAAGAATCTGATTTGTGGTGAGGGGAGAGAGATAAAAGCTCATTTAGGAACGACATGAACATGCTGCGTAGGTAGCTGTTTATCAGTAAATATCTCCACTGAGATTAAGAAAAGCAGTATCTTAATAAATTAAGTACTTCCTGGTATGGTTACTGTACTGGTAACTCCCCAAAAGAATCTGGATTGTGGTGAGGGAACAGAGAAAAAAGCTCATTTAGGACCTGCACTTACGAAGGGGGTAGGCAGCTGTATATCAGGGAGTAAACCTTCTGAGAATAAAAACAGCTGGATCTTGTTAAGGTAATTACACAGGGGAAAGGATAATGTACTGGGAACTCCTCAGAAGAATCTGATTTGTGGTGAGGGGAGAGAGATAAAAGCTCCTTTAGTAACGACATGAACATGCTGCGTAGGTAGCTGTTTATCAGTAAATATCTCCACTGAGATTAAGAAAAGCAGTAGCTTAATAAATTAAGTACTTCCTGGAATGGTTACTGTACTGGTAACTCCCTAAAAGAATCTGGATTGTGGTGAGGGAACAGAGAAAAAAGCTCATTTAGGACCTGCACTTACGAAGGGGGTAGGCAGCTGTATATCAGGGAGTAAACCTTCTGAGAATAAAAACAGCTGGTGCTTGTTAAGGTAATTACACAGGGGAAAGGATAAAGTACAGGGAACTCCACAGAAGAATCTGATTTGTGGTGAGGGTAGAGAGATAAAAGCTCATTTAAGAACGACATGAACATGCTGCGTAGGTAGCTGTTTATCAGTAAATATCTCCACTGAGATTAAGAAAAGCAGTAGCTTAATAAATTAAGTACTTCCTGGTATTGATACTGTACTGGTAACTCCCCAAAAGTATCTGGATTGTGGAGAGGGAACAGAGAAAAAAGCTCATTTGGTAACGACATGAACATGCTGCGTAGGTAGCTGTTTATCAGTAAATATCTCCACTGAGATTAAGAAAAGCAGTAGCTTAATAAATTAAGTACTTCCTGGTATGGTTACTGTACTGGTAACTCCCCAAAAGAATCTGGATTGTGGTGAGGGAACAGAGAAAAAAGCTCATTTAGGACCTGCACTTACGAAGGGGGTAGGCAGCTGTATATCAGGGAGTAAACCTTCTGAGAATAAAAACAGCTGGAGCTTGTTAAGGTAATTACACAGGGGAAAGGATAATGTACTGGGAAATCCTCAGAAGAATCTGATTTGTGGTGAGGGGAGAGAGATAAAAGCTCATTTAGGAACGACATGAACATGCTGCGTAGGTAGCTCTTTATCAGTTAATATCTCCACTGAGATTAAGAAAAGCAGTAGCTTAATAAATTAAGTACTTCCTGGTATGGTTACTGTACTGGTACCTCCCCAAAAGAATCTGGATTGTGGTGAGGGAACAGAGAAAAATGCTCATTTAGGACCTGCACTTACGAAGGGTGTAGGCAGCTGTATATCAGGGAGTAAACCTTCTAAGAATAAAAACAGCTGGAGCTTGTTAAGGTAATTACACAGGGCAAAGGATAATGTACTGGGAACTCCTCAGAAGAATCTGATTTGTGGTGAGGGGAGAGAGATAAAGGCTCGTTTAGGAACGACTTGAACATGCTGCGTAGGTAGCTGTTTATCAGTAAATATCTCCACTGAGATTAAGAAAAGCAGTAGCTTAATAAATTAAGTACTTCCTGGTATGGTTACTGTACTGGTAACCCCCCAAAAGATTCTGGATTGTGGTGAGGGAACAGAGAAAAAAGCTCATTTATGACCTGTACTTACGAAGGGGGTAGGCAGCTGTATATCAGGGAGTAAACCTTCTGAGAATAAAAACAGCTGGTGCTTGTTAAGGTAATTACACAGGGGAAAGGATAAAGTACAGGGAACTCCACAGAAGAATCTGATTTGTGGTGAGGGTAGAGAGATAAAAGCTCATTTAAGAACGACATGAACATGCTGCGTAGGTAGCTGTTTATCAGTAAATATCTCCACTGAGATTAAGAAAAGCAGTAGCTTAATAAATTAAGTACTTCCTGGTATTGATACTGTACTGGTAACTCCCCAAAAGTATCTGGATTGTGGAGAGGGAACAGAGAAAAAAGCTCATTTGGTAACGACATGAACATGCTGCGTAGGTAGCTGTTTATCAGTAAATATCTCCACTGAGATTAAGAAAAGCAGTAGCTTAATAAATTAAGTACTTCCTGGTATGGTTACTGTACTGGTAACTCCCCAAAAGAATCTGGATTGTGGTGAGGGAACAGAGAAAAAAGCTCATTTAGGACCTGCACTTACGAAGGGGGTAGGCAGCTGTATATCAGGGAGTAAACCTTCTGAGAATAAAAACAGCTGGAGCTTGTTAAGGTAATTACACAGGGGAAAGGATAATGTACTGGGAAATCCTCAGAAGAATCTGATTTGTGGTGAGGGGAGAGAGATAAAAGCTCATTTAGGAACGACATGAACATGCTGCGTAGGTAGCTCTTTATCAGTTAATATCTCCACTGAGATTAAGAAAAGCAGTAGCTTAATAAATTAAGTACTTCCTGGTATGGTTACTGTACTGGTACCTCCCCAAAAGAATCTGGATTGTGGTGAGGGAACAGAGAAAAATGCTCATTTAGGACCTGCACTTACGAAGGGTGTAGGCAGCTGTATATCAGGGAGTAAACCTTCTAAGAATAAAAACAGCTGGAGCTTGTTAAGGTAATTACACAGGGCAAAGGATAATGTACTGGGAACTCCTCAGAAGAATCTGATTTGTGGTGAGGGGAGAGAGATAAAGGCTCATTTAGGAACGACTTGAACATGCTGCGTAGGTAGCTGTTTATCAGTAAATATCTCCACTGAGATTAAGAAAAGCAGTAGCTTAATAAATTAAGTACTTCCTGGTATGGTTACTGTACTGGTAACCCCCCAAAAGATTCTGGATTGTGGTGAGGGAACAGAGAAAAAAGCTCATTTATGACCTGTACTTACGAAGGGGGTAGGCAGCTGTATATCAGGGAGTAAACCTTCTGAGAATAAAAACAGCTAGAGCTCGTTAAGGTAATTACACAGGGGAAAGGATAATGTACTGGGAACTCCTCAGAAGAATCGGATTTGTGGTGAGGGGAGAGAGATAAAAGCTCATTTAGGAACGACATGAACATGCTGCGTAGGTAGCTTTTTATCAGTAAATAAATCCACTGAGATTAAGAAAATCAGTAGCTTAATAAATTAAGTACTTCCTGGTATGGTTACTGTAGTGGTAACTCCCCAAAAGAATCTGGATTGTGGTGAGGGAACAGAGAAAAAAGCTCATTTAGGACCTGCACTTACGAAGGAAGTAGGGAGCTGTATATAAGGGAGTAAACCTTCTGAGAATAAAAACAGCTGGAGCTTGTTAAGGTAATTACACAGGGGAAAGGATAATGTACTGGGAACTCCTCAGAAGAATCTGATTTGTGGTGAGGGGAGAGAGATAAAAGCTCATTTAGGAACGACATGAACATGCTGCGTAGGTAGCTCTTTATCAGTAAATATCTCCACTGAGATTAAGAAAAGCAGGAGCTTAATAAATTAAGTACTTCCTGGTATGGTTACTGTACTGGTACCTCCCCAAAAGAATCTGGATTGTGGTGAGGGAACAGAGAAAAAAGCTCATTTAGGACCTGCACTTCCAAACGGGGTAGGCAGCTGTATATCAGGGAGTAAACCTTCTGAGAATAAAAACAGCTGGAGCTTGTTAAGGTAATTACACAGGGGAAAGGATAATGTACTGGGAACAATTCAGAAGAATCTGATTTGTGGTGAGGGGAGAGAGATAAAAGCTCATTTAGGAACGACATGAACATGCTGCGTAGGTAGCTGTTTATCAGTAAATATCTCCACTAAGATTAAGAAAAGCAGTAGCTTAATAAATTAAGTACTTCCTGGTATGGTTACTGTACTGGTAACTCTCCAAAAGAATCTGGATTGTGGTGAGGGAACAGAGAAAAAAGCTCATTTATGACCTGGACTTACGAAGGGGGTAGGCAGCAGTATATCAGGGAGTAAACCTTCTGAGAATAAAAGGAGCTGGAGCTTGTTAAGTTAATTACACAGGGGAAAGGATAATGTACTGGGAATTCCTCAGAAGAATCTGATTTGTGGTGAGGGGAGAGAGATAAAAGCTCATTTAGGAACGACATGAACATGCTGCGTAGATAGCTGTTTATCAGTAAATATCTCCACTGAGATTAAGAAAAGCAGTAGCTTAATAAATTAAGTACTTCCTGGTATGGTTACTGTACTGGTAACTCCCAAAAGAATCTGGATTGTGGTGAGGGAACAGAGAAAAAAGCTCATTTAGGACCTGCACTTACGAAGGGGGTAGGCAGCTGTATATCAGGGAGTAAACCTTCTGAGAATAAGAACAGCTGGAGATTGTTAAGGTAATTACACAGGGGAATGGATAATGTACTGGGAACTCCTCAGAAGAATCTGATTTGTGGTGAGGGGAGAGAGATAAAAGCTCATTTAGGAACGACATGAACATGCTGCGTAGGTAGCTCTTTATCAGTTAATATCTCCACTGAGATTAAGAAAAGCAGTAGCTTAATAAATTAAGTACTTTCTGGTATGGTTACTGTACTGGTACCTCCCCAAAAGAATCTGGATTGTGGTGAGGGAACAGAGAAAAATGCTGATTTAGGACCTGCACTTACGAAGGGTGTAGGCAGCTGTATATCAGGGAGTAAACCTTCTAAGAATAAAAACAGCTGGAGCTTGTTAAGGTAATTACACAGGGCAAAGGATAATGTACTGGGAACTCCTCAGAAGAATCTGATTTGTGGTGAGGGGAGAGAGATAAAAGCTCATTTAGGAACGACTTGAACATGCTGCGTAGGTAGCTGTTTATCAGTAAATATCTCCACTGAGATTAAGAAAAGCAGTAGCTTAATAAATTAAGTACTTCCTGGTATGGTTACTGTACTGGTAATCCCCCAAAAGATTCTGGATTGTGGTGAGGGAACAGAGAAAAAAGCTCATTTAGGACCTGCACTTACGAAGGGGTTAGGCAGCTGTATATCAGGGAGTAAACCTTCTGAGAATAAAAACAGCTAGAGCTCGTTAAGGTAATTACACAGGGGAAAGGATAATGTACTGGGAACTCGTCAGAAGAATCGGATTTGTGGTGAGGGGAGAGAGATAAAAGCTCATTTAGGAACGACATGAACATGCTGCGTAGGTAGCTGTTTATCAGTAAATAAATCCACTGAGATTAAGAAAATCAGTAGCTTAATAAATTAAGTACTTCCTGGTATGGTTACTGTAGTGGTAACTCCCCAAAAGAATCTGGATTGTGGTGAGGGAACAGAGAAAAAAGCTCATTTAGGACCTGCACTTACGAAGGATGTAGGCAGCTGTATATAAGGGAGTAAACCTTCTGAGAATAAAAACAGCTGGAGCTTGTTAAGGTAATTACACAGGGGAAAGGATAATGTACTGGGAACTCCTCAGAAGAATCTGATTTGTGGTGAGGGGAGAGAGATAAAAGCTCATTTAGGAACGACATGAACATGCTGCGTAGGTAGCTCTTTATCAGTAAATAAATCCACTGAGATTAAGAAAAGCAGGAGCTTAATAAATTAAGTACTTCCTGGTATGGTTACTGTACTGGTACCTCCCCAAAAGAATCTGGATTGTGGTGAGGGAACAGAGAAAAAAGCTCATATAGGACCTGCACTTCCAAACGGGGTAGGCAGCTGTATATCAGGGAGTAAACCTTCTGAGAATAAAAACAGCTGGAGCTTGTTAAGGTAATTACACAGGGGAAAGGATAATGTACTGGGAACTCCTCAGAAGAATCTGATTTGTGGTGAGGGGAGAGAGATAAAAGCTCATTTAGGAACGACATGAACATGCTGCGTAGGTAGCTGTTTATCAGTAAATATCTCCACTAAGATTAAGAAAAGCAGTAGCTTAATAAATTAAGTACTTCCTGGTATGGTTACTGTACTGGTAACTCTCCAAAAGAATCTGGATTGTGGTGAGGGAACAGAGAAAAAAGCTCATTTATGACCTGCACTTACGAAGGGGGTAGGCAGCAGTATATCAGGGAGTAAACCTTCTGAGAATAAAAGGAGCTGGAGCTTGTTAAGTTAATTACACAGGGGAAAGGATAATGTACTGGGAATTCCTCAGAAGAATCTGATTTGTGGTGAGGGGAGAGAGATAAAAGCTCATTTAGGAACGACATGAACATGCTGCGTAGATAGCTGTTTATCAGTAAATATCTCCACTGAGATTAAGAAAAGCAGTAGCTTAATAAATTAAGTACTTCCTGGTATGGTTACTGTACTGGTAACTCCCCAAAAGAATCTGGATTGTGGTGAGGGAACAGAGAAAAAAGCTCATTTAGGACCTGCACTTACGAAGGGGGTAGGCAGCTGTATATCAGGGAGTAAACCTTCTGAGAATAAGAACAGCTGGAGATTGTTAAGGTAATTACACACTGGAAAGGATAATGTACTGGGAACTCCTCAGAAGAATCTGATTTGTGGTGAGGGGAGAGAGATAAAAGCTCATTTAGGAACGACATGAACATGCTGCGTAGGTAGCTCTTTATCAGTAAATAAATCCACTGAGATTAAGAAAAGCAGAAGTTTAATAAATTAAGTACTTCCTGGTATGGTTACTGTACTGGTACCTCCCCAAAAGAATCTGGATTGTGGTGAGGGAACAGAGAAAAATGCTCATTTAGGACCTGCACTTACGAAGGGTGTAGTCAGCTGTATATCAGGGAGTAAACCTTCTAAGAATAAAAACAGCTGGAGCTTGTTAAGGTAATTACACAGGGCAAAGGATAATGTACTGGGAACTCCTCAGAAGAATCTGATTTGTGGTGAGGGGAGAGAGATAAAAGCTCATTTAGGAACGACTTGAACATGCTGCGTAGGTAGCTGTTTATCAGTAAATATCTCCACTGAGATTAAGAAAAGCAGTAGCTTAATAAATTAAGTACTTCCTGGTATGGTTACTGTACTGGTAACCCCCCAAAAGATTCTGGATTGTGGTGAGCGAACAGAGAAAAAAGCTCATTTAGGACCTGCACTTACGAAGGGGGTAGGCAGCTGTATATCAGGGAGTAAACCTTCTGAGAATAAAAACAGCTGGAGCTTGTTAAGGTAATTACACAGGGGAAAGGATAATGTACTGGGAACTCCTCACAAGAATCTGAATTGTGGTGAGGGGATAGAGATAAAAGCTCATTTAGGAACGACATGAACATGCTGCGTAGGTAGCTGTTTATCAGTAAATATCGACACTGAGATTAAAAAAAGCAGTAGCTTAATACATTAAGTACTTCCTAGTATGGTTACTGTACTGGTAACTCCCCAAAAGAATCTGGATTTTGGTGAGGGAACAGAGAAAAAAGCTCATTTAGGACCTGCACTTACCAAGGGGGTAGGCAGTTGTATATGAGGGAGTAAACCTTCTGAGAATAAAAACAGCTGGAGCTTGTTAAGGTAATTAAACAGGGGAAAGGATAATGTACTGGGAACTCATCAGAAGAATCTGATTTGTGGTGAGGGGAGAGAGATAAAAGCTCATTTAGGAACGACATGAACATGCTGCGTAGGTAGCTCTTTATCAGTAAATATCTCCACTGAGATTAAGAAAAGCAGGAGCTTAATAAATTAAGTACTTCCTGGTATGGTTACTGTACTGGTACCTCCCCAAAAGAATCTGGATTGTGGTGAGGGAATAGAGAAAAAAGCTCATTTAGGAGCTTCACTTACGAAGGGGGTAGGCAGCTGTATATCAAGGAGTAAACCTTCTGAGAATAAAAACAGCTGGAGCTTGTTAAGGTAATTACACAGGGGAAAGGATAATGTACTGGGAACAATTCAGAAGAATCTGATTTGTGGTGAGGGGAGAGAGATAAAAGCTCATTTAGGAACGACATGAACATGCTGCGTAGGTAGCTGTTTATCAGTAAATATCTCCACTAAGATTAAGAAAAGCAGTAGCTTAATAAATTAAGTACTTCCTGGTATGGTTACTGTACTGGTAACTCTCCAAAAGAATCTGGATTGTGGTGAGGGAACAGAGAAAAAAGCTCATTTATGACCTGCACTTACGAAGGGGGTAGGCAGCAGTATATCAGGGAGTAAACCTTCTGAGAATAAAAGGAGCTGGAGCTTGTTAAGTTAATTACACAGGGGAAAGGATAATGTACTGGGAATTCCTCAGAAGAATCTGATTTGTGGTGAGGGGAGAGAGATAAAAGCTCATTTAGGAACGACATGAACATGCTGCGTAGATAGCTGTTTATCAGTAAATATCTCCACTGAGATTAAGAAAAGCAGTAGCTTAATAAATTAAGTACTTCCTGGTATGGTTACTGTACTGGTAACTCCCCGAAAGAATCTGGATTGTGGTGAGGGAACAGAGAAAAAAGCTCCTTTATGACCTGCACATACGAAGGGGGTAGGCAGCTGTATATCAGGGAGTAAACCTTCTGAGAATAAAAACAGCTGGAGTTTGTTAAGGTAATTACACAGGGGAAAGGATAAAGTACAGGGAACTCCTCGGAAGAATCTGATTTTTTGTTCGGGGAGAGAGATAAAAGCTCACTTAGGAACGACATGAACATGCTGCGTAGGTAGCTGTTTATCAGTAAATATCTCCACTGAGATTAAGAAAAGCAGTAGCTTAATAAATTAAGTACTTCCTGGTATGGTTACTGTACTGGTACCTCCCCAAAAGAATCTGGATTGTGGTGAGGGAACAGAGAAAAAAGCTCATTTAGGACCTGCACTTCCAAACGGGGTAGGCAGCTGTATATCAGGGAGTAAACCTTCTGAGAATAAAAACAGCTGGAGCTTGTTAAGGTAATTACACAGGGGAAAGGATAATGTACTGGGAACTCCTCAGAAGAATCTGATTTGTGGTGAGGGGAGAGAGATAAAAGCTCATTTAGGAACGACATGAACATGCTGCGTAGGTAGCTGTTTATCAGTAAATATCTCCACTAAGATTAAGAAAAGCAGTAGCTTAATAAATTAAGTACTTCCTGGTATGGTTACTGTACTGGTAACTCTCCAAAAGAATCTGGATTGTGGTGAGGGAACAGAGAAAAAAGCTCATTTATGACCTGCACTTACGAAGGGGGTAGGCAGCAGTATATCAGGGAGTAAACCTTCTGAGAATAAAAGGAGCTGGAGCTTGTTAAGTTAATTACACAGGGGAAAGGATAATGTACTGGGAATTCCTCAGAAGAATCTGATTTGTGGTGAGGGGAGAGAGATAAAAGCTCATTTAGGAACGACATGAACATGCTGCGTAGATAGCTGTTTATCAGTAAATATCTCCACTGAGATTAAGAAAAGCAGTAGCTTAATAAATTAAGTACTTCCTGGTATGGTTACTGTACTGGTAACTCCCCAAAAGAATCTGGATTGTGGTGAGGGAACAGAGAAAAAAGCTCATTTAGGACCTGCACTTACGAAGGGGGTAGGCAGCTGTATATCAGGGAGTAAACCTTCTGAGAATAAGAACAGCTGGAGATTGTTAAGGTAATTACACACTGGAAAGGATAATGTACTGGGAACTCCTCAGAAGAATCTGATTTGTGGTGAGGGGAGAGAGATAAAAGCTCATTTAGGAACGACATGAACATGCTGCGTAGGTAGCTCTTTATCAGTAAATAAATCCACTGAGATTAAGAAAAGCAGGAGCTTAATAAATTAAGTACTTCCTGGTATGGTTACTGTACTGGTACCTCCCCAAAAGAATCTGGATTGTGGTGAGGGAACAGAGAAAAATGCTCATTTAGGACCTGCACTTACGAAGGGTGTAGTCAGCTGTATATCAGGGAGTAAACCTTCTAAGAATAAAAACAGCTGGAGCTTGTTAAGGTAATTACACAGGGCAAAGGATAATGTACTGGGAACTCCTCAGAAGAATCTGATTTGTGGTGAGGGGAGAGAGATAAAAGCTCATTTAGGAACGACTTGAACATGCTGCGTAGGTAGCTGTTTATCAGTAAATATCTCCACTGAGATTAAGAAAAGCAGTAGCTTAATAAATTAAGTACTTCCTGGTATGGTTACTGTACTGGTAACCCCCCAAAAGATTCTGGATTGTGGTGAGCGAACAGAGAAAAAAGCTCATTTAGGACCTGCACTTACGAAGGGGGTAGGCAGCTGTATATCAGGGAGTAAACCTTCTGTGAATAAAAACAGCTGGAGCTTGTTAAGGTAATTACACAGGGGAAAGGATAATGTACTGGGAACTCCTCACAAGAATCTGAATTGTGGTGAGGGGATAGAGATAAAAGCTCATTTAGGAACGACATGAACATGCTGCGTAGGTAGCTGTTTATCAGTAAATATCGACACTGAGATTAAAAAAAGCAGTAGCTTAATACATTAAGTACTTCCTAGTATGGTTACTGTACTGGTAACTCCCCAAAAGAATCTGGATTTTGGTGAGGGAACAGAGAAAAAAGCTCATTTAGGACCTGCACTTACCAAGGGGGTAGGCAGTTGTATATGAGGGAGTAAACCTTCTGAGAATAAAAACAGCTGGAGCTTGTTAAGGTAATTAAACAGGGGAAAGGATAATGTACTGGGAACTCATCAGAAGAATCTGATTTGTGGTGAGGGGAGAGAGATAAAAGCTCATTTAGGAACGACATGAACATGCTGCGTAGGTAGCTCTTTATCAGTAAATATCTCCACTGAGATTAAGAAAAGCAGGAGCTTAATAAATTAAGTACTTCCTGGTATGGTTACTGTACTGGTACCTCCCCAAAAGAATCTGGATTGTGGTGAGGGAATAGAGAAAAAAGCTCATTTAGGAGCTTCACTTACGAAGGGGGTAGGCAGCTGTATATCAGGGAGTAAACCTTCTGAGAATAAAAACAGCTGGAGCTTGTTAAGGTAATTACACAGGGGAAAGGATAATGTACTGGGAACAATTCAGAAGAATCTGATTTGTGGTGAGGGGAGAGAGATAAAAGCTCATTTAGGAACGACATGAACATGCTGCGTAGGTAGCTGTTTATCAGTAAATATCTCCACTAAGATTAAGAAAAGCAGTAGCTTAATAAATTAAGTACTTCCTGGTATGGTTACTGTACTGGTAACTCTCCAAAAGAATCTGGATTGTGGTGAGGGAACAGAGAAAAAAGCTCATTTATGACCTGCACTTTCGAAGGGGGTAGGCAGCAGTATATCAGGGAGTAAACCTTCTGAGAATAAAAGGAGCTGGAGCTTGTTAAGTTAATTACACAGGGGAAAGGATAATGTACTGGGAATTCCTCAGAAGAATCTGATTTGTGGTGAGGGGAGAGAGATAAAAGCTCATTTAAGAACGACATGAACATGCTGCGTAGGTAGCTGTTTATCAGAAAATATCTCCACTGAGATTAAGAAAAGCGGTAGCTAAATAAATTAAGTACTTCCTGGTATGGTTACTGTACTGGTAACTCCCCAAAGAATCTGGATTGTGGTGAGGGAACAGAGAAAAAAGCTCATTTAGGACCTGCACTTACGAAGGGGGTAGGCAGCTGTATATCAGGGAGTAAACCTTCTGAGAATAAAAACAGCTGGAGTTTGTTAAGGTAATTACACAGGGGAAAGGATAAAGTACTGGGAACTCCTCGGAAGAATCTGATTTTTTGTTCGGGGAGAAAGATAAAAGCTCATTTAGGAACGACTTGAACATGCTGCGTAGGTAGCTGTTTATCAGTAAATATCTCCACTGAGATTAAGAAAAGCAGTAGCTTAATAAATTAAGTACTTCCTGGTATGGATACTGTACTGGTAACTCCCGAAATTAATCTGGATTGTGGTGAGGGAACAGAGAAAAAAGCTCATTTAGGACCTGCACTTACGAAGGGGGTAGGCAGCTGTATATCAGGGAGTAAACCTTCTGAGAATAAAAACAGCTGGAGCTAGTTAAGGTAATTACACAGGGGAAAGGATAATGTACTGGGAACTCCCCAGAAGAATCTGATTTGTGGTGAGGGGAGAGAGGTAAAGCTCATTTAGGAACGACATGAACATGCTGCGTAGGTAGCTGTTTATCAGTAAATATCTCCACTGAGATTAAGAAAAGCAGGAGCTTAATAAATTAAGTACTTCCTGGTATGGTTACTGTACTGGTAACTCCCCAAAAGAATCTGGAGTGTGGTGAGGGAACACAGAAAAAAGCTCATTTAGGACCTGCACTTACGAAGGGGGTAGGCAGCTGTATATCAGGGAGTAAACCTTCTGAGAATAAAAACAGCTGGAGCTTGTTAAGGTAATTACACAGGGGAAAGGATAATGTACTGGGAACTCCTCAGAAGAATCTGATTTGTGGTGAGGGGAGAGAGATAAAAGCTCATTTAGGAACGACATGAACATGCTGCGTAGGTAGCTGTTTATCAGTAAATATCTCCACTGAGATTAAGAAAAGCAGTAGCTTAATAAATTAAGTACTTCCTGGTATGGTTACTCTACTGGTAACTCCCCAAAAGAATCTGGATTGTGGTGAGGGACAGGGAAAAAAGCTCATTTAGGACCTGCACTTACGAAGGGGGTAGGCAGCTGTATATTAGGGAGTAAACCTTCTGAGAATAAAAACAGCTTGAGCTTATTAAGGTAATTACACAGGGGAAAGGATAATGTACTGGGAACTCCTCAGAAGAATCTGATTTGTGGTGAGGGGAGAGAGATAAAAGCTCATTTAGGAACGACATGAACATGCTGCATAGGTAGCTGTTTATCAGTAAATATCTCCACTGAGATTAAGAAAAGCAGTAGCTTAATAAATTAAGTACTTCCTGGTATGGTTACTGTACTGGTAACTCCCCAAAAGAATCTGGATTGTGGTAAGGGAACAGAGAGAAAAGCTCCTTTAGGACCTGTACTTACGAAGGGGTTAGGCAGCTGTATATCAGGGACTAAACCTTCTGAGAATAAAAACAGCTGGACCTTGTTAAGGTAATTACACAGGGGAAATTATAAAGTACTGGGAACTCCTCAGAAGAATCTGATTTTTTGTTCGGGGAGAGAGATAAAAGCTCATTTAGGAACGACATGAACATGCTGCGTACGTAGCTGTTTATCAGTAAATATCTCCACTGAGATTAAGAAAAGCAGTAGCTTAATAAATTAAGTACTTCCTGGTATGGTTACTGTACTGGTAACTCCCCAAAAGTATCTGGATTGTGGTGAGGGAACAGAGAATAAAGCTCATTTATGACCTGCACTTACGAAGGGGGTAGGCAGCTGTATATCAGGCAGTATCCCTTCCGAGAATAAAAACAGTTGGAGCTTGTGAAGGTAATTACACAGGGGAAAGGATAATGTACTGGGAACTCCTCAGAAGAATCTGATTTGAGGTGAGGGGAGAGAGATAAAAGCTCATTTAGGAACGCCATGAAGATACTGCGTAGGTAGCTGTTTATCAGTAAATATCTCCACTGAGATTAAGAAAAGCAGTAGCTTAATAAATTAAGTACTTCCTGGTATGGTTACTGTACTGGTAACTCCCCAAAAGAAAATGGATTGTGGTGAGGGAACAGAGAAAAAAGCTCATTTAGGACCTGCACTTACGAAGGGGGTTGGCAGCTGTATATCAGGGAGTAAACCTTCTGAGAATAAAAACAGCTGGAGCTTGTTAAGGTAATTACAAAGTGAAAAGGATAATGTACTGGGAACATCTCAGAAGAATCTGATTTGTGGTGAGGGGAGAGAGATAAAAGCTCATTTAGGAACGACATGAACATGCTGCGTAGGTAGCTGTTTATCAGTAAATATCTCCACTGAGATAAAGAAAAGCAGTAGCTTAATAAATTAAGTACTTCCTGGTATGGTTACTGTACTGGTAACTCTCCAAAAGAATCTGGATTGTGGTGAGGGAACAGAGAAAAAAGCTCATTTAGGACCTGCACTTTCGAAGGGGGTAGGCAGCAATATATCAGGGAGTAAACCTTCTGAGAATAAAAAGAGCTGGAGCTTGTTAAGTTAATTACACAGGGGAAAGGATAATGTACTGGGAATTCCTCAGAAGAATCTGATTTGTGGTGAGGGGAGAGAGATAAAAGCTCATTTAGGAACGACATGAACATGCTGCGTAGGTAGCTGTTTATCAGTAAATATCTCCACTGAGATTAAGAAAAGCAGTAGCTTAATAAATTAAGTACTTCCTGGTATGGTTACTGTACTGGTAACTCCCCAAAAGAATCTGGATTGTGGTGAGGGAACAGAGAAAAAAGCTCATTTAGGACCTGCACATACGAAGGGGGTAGGCAGCTGTATATCAGGGAGTAAACCTTCTGAGAATAAAAACAGCTGGAGCTTGTTAAGGTAATTACACAGGGGAAAGGATAATGTACTGGGAACTCCTCAGAAGAATCTGATTTGTGGTGAGGGGAGAGAGATAAAAGCTCATTTAGGAACGACATGAACATGCTGCGTAGGTAGCTGTTTATCAGTAAATATCTCCACTGAGATTAAGAAAAGCAGTAGCTTAATAAATTAAGTACTTCCTGGTATGGTTACTGTTTTGGTAACTCCCCAAAAGAATCTGGATTGTGGTGATTGAACAGAGAACAAAGCTCATTTAGGACCTGCACTTACGAAGGGGGTAGGCAGCTGTATATCAGGGAGTAAACCTTCTGAGAATAAAAACAGCTGAAGGTTGTTAAGGTAATTTTACAGGGGAAAGGATAATGTACTGGGAACTCCTCAGAAGAATCTGATTTGTGGTGAGGGGAGAGAGATAAAAGCTCATTTAGGAACGACATGAACATGCTGCGTAGGTAGCTGTTTATCAGTAAATATCTCCACTGAGATTAAGAAAAGCAGTAGCTTAATAAATTAAGTACTTCCTGGTATGGTTACTGTACTGGTAACTCCCCAAAAGAATCTGGATTGTGGTGAGGGAACAGAGAAAAAAGCTCATTTAGGACCTGCACTTACGAAGAGGGTAGGCAGCTGTATATCAGGGAGTAAACCTTCTGAGAATAAAAACAGCTGGAGCTTGTTAAGGTAATTACCCAGGGGAAAGGATAATGTACTGGGAACTCCTCAGAAGAATCTGATTTGTGGTGAGGGGAGAGAGATAAAAGCTCATTTAGGAACGACATGAACATGCTGCGTACGTAGCTGTTTATCAGTAAATATCTCCACTGAGATTAAGAACAGCAGTAGCTTAATAAATTAAGTACTTCCTGGTATGGTTACTGTACTGGTAACTCCCCAAAAGATTCTGGATTGTGGTGAGGGAACAGAGAAAAAAGCTCATTTAGGACCTGGACTTACGAAGGGGGTAGGCAGCTGTATATCAGGGAGTAAACCTTCTGAGAATAAAATCAGCTGGAGCTTTTTAAATTAATTACACAGGGGAAAGGATAATGGACTGGGAACTCCTCAGAAGAATCTGATTTGTGGTGAGGGGAGAGAGATGAAAGCTCATTTAGGAACGACATGAACATGCTGCGTTCGTAGCTGTTTATCAGTAAATATCTCCACTGAGATGAAGAAAAGCAGTAGCTTAATAAATTAAGTACTTCCTGGTATGGTTACTGTACTGGTAACTCCCCCAAAGAATCTGGATTGTGGTGAGAGAACAGAGAAAAAAGCTCATTTAGGACCTGCACTTACGAAGGGGTTAGGCAGCTGTATATCAGGGAGTAAACCTTCTGAGAATAAAAACAGCTGGAGCTTGTTACGGTAATTACACAGGGGAAAGGATAATGTATTGGGAACTCCTCAGAAGAATCTGATTTGTGGTGAGGGGAGAGAGATAAAAGCTCCTTTAGGAACGACAAGAACATGCTGCGTAGGTAGCTGTTTATCAGTAAATATCTCCAATGAGATTAAGAAAAGCAGTAGCTTAATAAATTAAGTACTTCCTGGTATGGTTACTGTACTGGTAACTCCCCAAAAGAATCTGGATTGTGGTGAGGGAACACAAAAAAGCTCATTTAGGACCTGCACTTACGAAGGGGGTAGACAGCTGTATATCAGGGAGTAAACCTTCTGAGAATAAAAACAGCTGGAGCTTGTTAAGGGAATTACACAGGGGAAAGGATAATGTACTGGGAAATCCTCAGAAGAATCTGATTTGTGGTGAGGGGAGAGAGATAAAAGCTCATTTAGGAACGACATGAACATGCTGCGTAGGTAGCGGTTTATCAGTAAATATCTCCACTGAGATTAAGAAAAGCAGTAGCTTAATGAATTAAGTACTTCCTGGTATGGTTACTGTACTGCTAACTCCCCAAAAGAATCTGGATTGTGGTGAGGGAACAGAGAGAAAAGCTCATTTAGGACCTGCACTTACGAAGGGGGTAGGCAGCTGTATATCAGGGAGTGAACCTTCTGAGAATAAAAACAGCAGGAGCTTGTTAAGGTAATTACACAGGGGAAAGGATAATGTACTGGGAACTCCTCAGAAGAATCTGATTTGTGGTGAGGGGAGAGAGATAAAAGCTCATTCAGGAACGACATGAACATGCTGCTTAGGTAGCTGTTTATCAGTAAATATCTCCACTGAGATGAAGAAAAGCAGTAGCTTAATAAAGTAAGTACCTCCTGGTATGGTTACTGTACTGGTAACTCCCCAAAAGAATCTGGATTGTGGTGAGGGAATAGAGAAAAAAGCTCATTTAGGACCTGCACTTACGAAGGGGGTAGGCAGCTGCTGTATATCACGGAGTAAACGTTCTGAGATTAAAAACAGCTGGAGCTTGTTAAGGTAATTACACAGGGGAAAGGATAATGTACTGGGAACTCCTCAGAAGAATCTGATTTGTGGTGAGGGGAGAGAGATAAAAGCTCATTTAGGAACGACATGAACATGCTGCGTAGGTAGCTGTTTATCAGTAAATATCTCCATTGAGATTAAGAAAAGCAGTAGCTTAATGAATTAAGGACTTCCTGGTATGGTTACTGTACTGCTAACTCCCCAAAAGAATCTGGATTGTGGTGAGGGAACAGAGAAAAAAGCTCATTTAGGACCTGCACTTACTTAGCGGGTAGGCAGCAGGATATCAGGGAGTAAACCTTCTGAGAATAAAAACAGCTGGAGCTTGTTAAGGTAATTACAACGGGGAAAGGATAATGTACTGGGAACTCCTCAGAAGAATCTGATTTGTGGTGAGGGGAGAGAGATAAAAGCTCATTTAGGAACGATATGAACATGCTGCGTAGGTAGCTGTTTATCAGTAAATATCTCCACTGAGATTAAGAAAAGCAGTAGCTTAATAAATTAAGTACTTCCTGGTATGGTTACTGTACTGGTAACTCCCCAAAAGAATCTGGACTGTAGTGAGGGAACAGAGAAAAAAGGTCATTTAGGACCTGCACTTACGAAGGGGGTAGGCAGCTGTATATCAGGGAGTAAACCTTCTGAGAATAAAAACAGCTGGAGCTTGTTAAGGTAATTACACAGGGGAAAGGATAATGTATGGGAACTCCTCAGAAGAATCTGATTTGTGGTGAGGGGAGAGAGATAAAAGCTCATTTAGGAACGACATGAACATGCTGCGTAGGTAGCTGTTTATCAGTAAATATCTCCCCTGAGATTAAGAAAAGCAGTAGCTTAATAAATGAAGTACTTCCTGGTATGGTTTCTGTACTGGTAACTCCCCAAAAGAACCTGGATTGTGGTGAGGGAACAGAGAAAAAAGCTCATTTAGGACCTGCACTTACGAAGGGGGTAGGCAGCTGTATATCAGGGAGTAAAATTTCTGAGAATAAAAGCAGCTGGAGCTTGTTAAGGTAATTACACAGGGGAAAGGATAATGTATGGGAACTCCTCAGAAGAATCTGATTTGTGGTGAGGGGAGAGAGATAAAAGCTCATTTAGGAATGACATGAACATGCTCCGTAGGTAGCTGTTTATCAGTAAATATCTCCACTGAGATTAAGAAAAGCAGTAGCTTAATAAATTAAGTACATCCTGGTATGGTTACTGTACTGGTAACTCCCCAAAAGAATCTGGATTGTGGTGAGGGAACAGAGAAAAGAGCTTATTTAGGACCTGCACTTACGAATGGGGTAGGCAGCTGTATATCAGGGAGTAAAACTTCTGAAAATAAAAACAGCTGGAGCTTGTTAAGGTAATTACACAGGAGAAAGGATAATGTATTGGAACTCCTCAGAAGAATCTTTTTTGTGGTGAGGGGAGAGAGAT
>NW_025956226.1:0-30455 GCF_023159225.1 Perognathus longimembris pacificus | reverse complement strand
AATCTGGATTGTGGTGAGTGAACAGAGAAAAAGTTCATTTAGGACCTACACTTACGAAGGGGTTAGGCAGCTGTATATCAGGGAGTAAACCTTCTGAGAATAAAAACAGCTGGAGCTTGTTAAGGTAATTACACAGGGGAAAGGATAATGTACTGGGAACTCCTCAGAAGAATCTGATTTGTGGTGAGGGGAGAGAGATAAAAGCTCATTCAGGAACGACATGAACATGCTGCGTAGGTAGCTGTTTATCAGTAATTATCTCCACTGAGATTAAGAAAAGCAGTAGCTTAATAAATTAAGTACTTCCTGGTATGGTTACTGTACTGGTAACTCCCCAAAGAATCTGGATTGTGGTGAGGGAACAGAGAAAATAGTTCATTTAGGACCTGCACTTTCGAGGGGGTAGGCAGCTGTATATCAGGGTGTAAACCGTCTGAGAATAAAAACACATGGAGCTTGTTAAGGTTATTACACAGGGGAAAGAATAATGTACTGGGAACTCCTCAGAAGAATCTGATTTGTGGTGAGGGTAGAGAGATAAAAGCTCATTTAGGAACGACATGAACATGCTGCGTACGTAGCTGTTTATCAGTAAATATCTCCACTGAGATTAAGAAAAGCAGTAGCTTAATAAATTAAGTACTTCCTGGGATGGTTACTGTACTGGTAACTCCCCAAAAGAATCTGGATTGTGGTGGGGGAACAGAGAAAAAACTCATTTAGGACCTGCACTTACGAAGGTGGTAGGCAGCTGTATATCAGCGAGTAAACCTTCTGAGAATAAAAACAGCTGGAGCTTGTTAAGGTAATTACACAGGGGAAAGGATAATGTACTGGGAACTCCTCAGAAGAATCTGATTTGTGGTGAGGGAGAGAGATAAAAGCTCATTCAGGACCTGCACTTACGAAGGGGGTAGGCAGCTGTATATCAGGGAGTAAACCTTCTGAGAATAAAAAAAGCTGGAGCTTGTTAAGGTAATTACACAGGGGAAAGGAAAATGTACTGGGAACAATTCAGAAGAATCTGATTTGTGGTGAGGGGAGAGAGATAAAAGCTCATTTAGGAAAGACAGAAACATGCTGCATAGGTAGCTGTTTATCAGTAAATATCTCCACTGAGATGAAGAAAAGCAGTAGCTTAATAAGTTAAGTACTTCCTGGTATGGTTACTGTACTGGTCACTCCACAAAAGAATCTGGATTGTGGTGAGGGAACAGAGAAAAAAGCTCATTTAGGACCTACACTTACGAAGGGGGTAGGCAGCTGTATATCAGGGAGTAAACCTTCTGAGAATAAAAACAGCTGGAGCTTGTTAAGGTAATTACACAGGGGAAAGGATAATGTACTGGGAACTCCTCAGAAGAATCTGATTTGTGGTGAGGGGAGAGAGATAAAAACTCATTTAGGAACGACATGAACATGCTGCTTAGGTAGCTGTTTATCAGTAAATATCTCCACTGAGATTAAGAAAAAGAAGTAGCTTAATAAATTAAGTACTTCCTGGTATGGTTACTGTACTGGTAACTCCCCAAAAGAATCTGGATTGTGGTGAGGGAACAGAGAAAAAAGCTCATTTAGGACCTGCACTGACGAAGGGGGTAGGCAGCTGTATATCAGGGAGTAAATCTTCTGAGAATAAAAACAGCTGGAGCTTGTTAAGGTAATTCCACAGGGTTAATTATAAAGTACTGGGAATGATTCAGAAGAATCTGATTTGTGGTGAGGGGAGAGAGATAAAAGCTCATTTAGGAACGACATGAACATGCTGCGTAGGTAGCAGTTTATCAGTAAATATCTCCACTGAGATTAAGAAAAGCAGTAGCTTAATAAATTAAGTACTTCCTGGTATGTTTACTGTACTGGTAACTCCCCAAAAGAATCTGGATTGTGGTGAGGGAACAGAGAAAAAAGCTCATTTAGGACCTGCACTTACGAAGGGGTAGGCAGCTGTATATCAGGGAGTAAACCTTCTGAGAATAAAAACAGCTGGAGCTTGTTAAGGTATTTACACAGGGGAAAGGATAATGTACTGGGAACTGCTCAGATGAATCTGATTTGTGGTGAGGGGAGGGAGATAAAAGCTCATTTAGGAACGACATGAACATGCTGCGTAGGTAGCTGTTCATCAGTAAATATCTCCACTGAGATTAAGAAAAGCAGTAGCTTAATAAATTAAGTACTTCCTGGTATGGTTACTGTACTGGTAACTCCCCAAAAGAATCTGGATTGTGGTGAGGGAACAGAGAAAAAAGCTCATTTAGGACCTGCACTTACAAAGAGGGTAGGCAGCTGTATATCAGGGTGTAAACTTTCTGAGAATAAAACAGGTGGAGCTTGTTAAGGTAATTACACAGGGGAAAGGATAATGTACTGGGAACTCCTCAGAAGAACCTGATTTGTGGTGAGGGGAGAGAGATAAAAGCTCATTTAAGAACGACATGAACATGCTGCGTAGGTAGCTGTTTATCAGTAAATATCTCCACTGAGATTAAGAAAAGCAGTAGCTTAATAAATTAAGTACTTCCTGGTATGGTTACTGTACTGGTAACTCCACAAAAGAATCTGGATTGTGGTGAGGGAACAGAGAAAAAAGCTCATTTAGGACCTGCACTTACGAAGCGGGTAGGCAGCTGTATATCAGGGAGTAAACCTTCTAAGAATAAAAACAGCTGGAGCTTGTTAAGGTAATTACACAGGGGAAAGGATAAAGTACTGGGAACTCCTCAGAAGAATGTGATTTGTGGTGAGGGGAAAGAGATAAAAGCTCATTTAGGAACGTCATGAACACGCTGCATACGTAGCTGTTTATCAGTAAATATATCCACTGAGATTAAAAAAAGCAGTAAGTTAATAAATTAAGTACTTCCTGGTATGGTTACTGTACTGGTAACTCCCCAAAAGAATCTGGATTGTGGTGAGTGAACAGAGAAAAAAGTTCATTTAGGACCTACACTTACGAAGGGGTTAGGCAGCTGTATATCAGGGAGTAAACCTTCTGAGAATAAAAACAGCTGGAGCTTGTTAAGGTAATTACACAGGGGAAAGGATAATGTACTGGGAACTCCTCAGAAGAATCTGATTTGTGGTGAGGGAGAGAGATAAAAGCTCATTCAGGAACGACATGAACATGCTGCGTAGGTAGCTGTTTATCAGTAAATATCTCCACTGAGATTAAGAAAAGCAGTAGCTTAATAAATTAAGTACTTCCTGGTATGGTTACTGTACTGGTAACTCCCCAAAAGAATCTGGATTGTGGTGAGGGAACAGAGAAAAAAGCTCATTTAGGACCTGCACTTACGAAGGGGGTAGGCAGCTGTATATCAGGGAGTAAACCTTCTGAGAATAAAAACAGCTGGAGCTTGTTAAGGTAATTACACAGGGGAAAGGATAATGTACTGGGAACTCCTCAGAAGAATCTGATTTGTGGTGAGGGGAGAGAGATAAAAGCTCATTTAGGAACGACATGTACATGCTGCGTAGGTAGCTGTTTATCAGTAAATATCTCCACTGAGATTAACAAAAGCAGTAGCTTAATAAATTAAGTACTTCCTGGTATGGTTACTGTACTGGTAACTCCCCAAAAGAATCTGGATTGTGGTGAGGGAACAGAGAAAAAGCTCATTTAGGACCTGCACTTACGAAGGGGGTAGGCAGCTGTATATCAGGGAGTAAACCTTCTGAGAATAAAAACAGCTGGAGCTTGTTAAGGTAATTACACAGGGGAAAGGATAAAGTACTGGGAACTCCTCAGAAGAATGTGATTTGTGGTGAGGGGAAAGAGATAAAAGCTCATTTAGGAACGTCATGAACACGCTGCATACGTAGCTGTTTATCAGTAAATATCTCCACTGAGATTAAAAAAAGCAGTAAGTTAATAAATTAAGTACTTCCTGGTATGGTTACTGTACTGGTAACTCCCCAAAAGAATCTGATTGTGGTGAGGGAACAGAGAAAAAAGTTCATTTAGGACCTACACTTACGAAGGGGTTAGGCAGCTGTATATCAGGGAGTAAAACTTCTGAGAATAAAAACAGCTGGAACTTGTTAAGGTAATTACACAGGGGAAAGGATAATGTACTGGGAACTCCTCAGAAGAATCTGATTTGTGGTGAGGGAGAGAGATAAAAGCTCATTTAGGAACGACATGAACATGCTGCGTAGGTAGCTGTTTATCAGTAAATATCTCCACTGAGATTAAGAAAAGCAGTAGCTTAATAAATTAAGTACTTCCTGGTATGGTTACTGTACTGGTAACTCCCCAAAAGAATCTGGATTGTGGTGAGGGAACAGAGAAAAAGCTCATTTAGGACCTGCACTTACGAAGGGGGTAGGCAGCTGTATATCAGGGAGTAAACCTTCTAAGAATAAAAACAGCTGGAGCTTGTTAAGGTAATTACACAGGGGAAAGGATAAAGTACTGGGAATTCCTCAGAAGAATGTGATTTGTGGTGAGGGGAAAGAGATAAAAGCTCATTTAGGAACGTCATGAACACGCTGCATACGTAGCTGTTTATCAGTAAATATCTCCACTGAGATTAAAAAAAGCAGTAAGTTAATAAATTAAGTACTTCCTGGTATGGTTACTGTACTGGTAACTCCCCAAAAGAATCTAGATTGTGGTGAGGGAACAGAGAAAAAAGTTCATTTAGGACCTACACTTACGAAGGGGTTAGGCAGCTGTATATCAGGGAGTAAAACTTCTGAGAATAAAAACAGCTGGAACTTGTTAAGGTAATTACACAGGGGAAAGGATAATGTACTGGGAACTCCTCAGAAGAATCTGATTTGTGGTGAGGGGAGAGAGATAAAAGCTCATTTAGGAACGACATGAACATGCTGCGTAGGTAGCTGTTTATCAGTAAATATCTCCACTGAGATTAAGAAAAGCAGTAGCTTAATAAATTAAGTACTTCTTGGTATGGTTACTGTACTGGTAACTCCCCAAAAGAATCTGGATTGTGGTTTGGGAACAGAGAAAAAAGCTCATTTAGGACCTGCACTTACGAAGGGGGTAGGCAGGTGTATATCAGGGAGTAAACCTTCTGAGAATAAAAACAGCTGGAGCTTGTTAAGGTAATTACACAGGGGAAAGGATAATGTACTGGGAACTCCTCAGAAGAATCTGATTCGTGGTGAGGGGAGAGAGATAAAAGCTCATTTAGGAACGACATGAACATGCTGCGTAGGTAGCTGTTTATCAGTAAATATCTCCACTGATATTAAGAAGAGCAGTAGCTTAATAAATTAAGTACTTCCTGGTATGGTTACTGTACTGGTAACTCCCCAAAAGAATCTGGATTGTGGTGAGGGAACAGAGAAAAAAGCTCATTTAGGACCTGCACTTACGAAGGGGGTAGGCAGCAGTATATCAGAGAGTAAACCTTCTGAGAATAAAAACAGCTGGAGCTTGTTAAGGTAATTACACAGGGGAAAGGATACTGTACTGGGAACTCCTCAGAAGAATCTGATTTGTGGTGAGGGGAGAGAGATAAAAGCTCATTTAGGAACGACATGAACATGCTGCATACGTAGCTGTTTATCAGTAAATATCTCCACTGAGATTAAGAAAAGCAGTAGCTTAATAAATTAAGTACTTCCTGGTATGGTTACTGTACTGGTATCTCCCCAAAAGCATCTGGATTGTGGTGATGGAAGAGAGAATAAAGCTCATTTAGGACCGGCACTTACGAAGGGGGTAGGCAGCTGTATATCAGGGAGTAAACCTTCTGAGAATAAAAACAGCTGGAGCTTGTTAAGGTAATTACACAGGGGAAAGGATAATGTACTGGGAACTCCTCAGAAGAATCTGATTTGTGGTGAGGGGAGAGAGATAAAAGCTCATTTAGAAACGACATGAACATGCTGCGTAGGTAGCTGTTTATCAGTAAATATCTCCACTGAGATTAAGAAAAACAGTAGCTTAATAAATTAAGTACTTCCTGGTATGGTTACTGTACTGGTAACTCCCCAAAACAATCTGGATTGTGCTGAGGGAACAGAGAAAAAAGCTAATTTAGGACCTGCACTTACGAAGGGGGTAGGCAGCTGTATATCAGGGAGTAAACCTTCTGAGAATAAAAACAGCTGGAGCTTGTTATGGTAATTACACAGGGGAAAGGATAATGTACTGGGAACTCGTCCGAAGAATCTGATTTCTGGTGAGGGGAGAGAGATAAAAGCTCATTTAGGAACGACATGAACATGCTGCGTAGGTACGTGTTTATCAGTAAATATCTCCACTAAGATTAAGAAAAGCAGTAGCTTAATAAATTAAGTACTTCCTGGTATGGTTTCTGTACTGGTAACTCCCCAAAAGAATCTGGATTGTGGTGAGGGAACAGAGAAAAAAGGTCATTTAGGACCTGCACTTTCGAAGGGGGTAGGCAGCTGTATATCAGGGAGTAAACCTTCTGAGAATAAAAACAGCTGGAGCTTGTTAAGGTAATTACACAGGGGAAAGGATAATGTACTGGGAACTCCTCAGAAGAATCTGATTTCTGGTGAGGTGAGAGAGATTAAAGCTCATTTAGGAATGACATGAACATGCTGCGTAGGTAGCTGTTTATCAGTAAATATCTCCACTGAGATTAAGAAAAGAAGTAGCTTAATAAATTAAGTACTTCCTGGTATGGTTACTGTACTGGTCACTCCAAAAAAGAATCTGGATTGTGGTGAGGGAACAGAGAAAAAAGCTCATTTAGGACCTGCACTTACGAAGGGGGTAGGCAGCTGTATATCAGGGAGTAAACCTTCTGAGAATAAAAACAGCTGGAGCTTGTTTAGGTAATTACACAGGGGAAAGGATAATGTACTGGGAACTCCTCAGAAGAATCTGATTTTTGGTGAGGGGAGAGAGATAAAAGCTCATTTAGGAACGACATGAACATGCTGCGTAGGTAGCTGTTTATCAGTAAATATCTCCACTGAGATTAAGAAAAGCAGTAGCTTAATAAATTAAGTACTTCCTGGTATGGTTACTGTACTGGTAACTCCCCAAAAGAATCTGGATTGTGGTGAGGGAACTGAGAAAAAAGCTCATTTAGGACCTGCACTTACGAAGGGGGTAGGCAGCAGTATATCAGAGAGTAAACCTTCTGAGAATAAAAACAACTGGAGCTTGTTAAGGTAATTACACAGGGGAAAGGATACTGTACTGGGAACTCCTCAGAAGAATCTGATTTGTGGTGAGGGGAGAGAGATAAAAGCTCATTTAGGAACGACATGAACATGCTGCGTAGGTAGCTGTTTATCAGTAAATATCTCCACTGAGATTAAGAAAAGCAGTAGCTTAATAAATTAAGTACTTCCTGGTATGGTTACTGTACTGCTAACTCCCCAAAAGTATCTGGATTATGGTGAGGGAAGAGAGAATAAAGGTCATTTAGGACCGGCACTTACGAAGGGGGTAGGCAGCTGTATATCAGGGAGTAAAACTTCTGAGAATAAAAACAGCTGGAGCTTGTTAAGGTAATTACACAGGGGAAAGGATAATGTACTGGGAACTCCTCAGAAGAATCTGATTTGTGGTGAGGGGAGAGAGATAAAAGCTCATTTAGGAACGACATGAACATGCTGCGTAGGTAGCTGTTTATCAGTAAATATCTCCACTGAGATTAAGAAAAACAGTAGCTTAATAAATTAAGTACTTCCTGGTATGGTTACTGTACTGGTAACTCCCCAAAAGAATCTGGATTGTGGTGGGGGAACAGAGAAAAAAGCTCATTTAGGACATGCACTTACGAAGGGGGTAGGCAGCTGTATATCAGGGAGTAAACCTTCTGAGAATAAAAACAGCTGGAGCTTGTTATGGTAATTACACAGGGGAAAGGATAATGTACTGGGAACTCGTCAGAAGAATCTGATTTCTGGTGAGGGGAGAGAGATAAAAGCTCATTTCGGAACGACATGAACATGCTGCGTAGGTAGGTGTTTATCAGTAAATATCTCCACTGAGATTAAGAAAAGCAGTAGCTTAATAAATTAAGTACTTCCTGGTATGGTTTCTGTACTGGTAACTCCCCAAAAGAATCTGGATTGTGGTGAGGGAACAGAGAAAAAAGGTCATTTATTACCTGCACTTTCGAAGGGGGTAGGCAGCTGTATATCAGGGAGTAAACCTTCTGAGAATAAAAACAGCTGGAGCTTGTTAAGGTAATTACACAGGGGAAAAGGTGAAGTACTGGGAACTCCTCAGAAGAATCTGATTTGTGGTGAGGGGAGAGAGTTAAAAGCTCATTTAGGAACGACATGAACATGCTGCATACGTAGCTATTTATCAGTAAATATCTCCACTGAGATTAAGAAAAGCAGTCGCTTAATAAATTAAGTACTTCCTGGTATGGTTACTGTACTGGTAACTCCACAAAAGAATCTGGATTGTGGTGAGGGAACAGAGAAAAAAGCTTATTTAGGACCTGCACTTACGAAGGGGGTAGGCAGCTGTATATCAGGGAGTAAACCTTCTGAGAATAAAAACAGCTGGAGCTTGTGATGGTAATTACACAGGGGAAAGGATAATGTACTGGGAACTCCTCAGAAGAATCTGATTTGTGGTGAGGGGAGAGAGATAAAAGCTCATTTAGGAACGACATGAACATGCTGCATAGGTAGCTGTTTATCAGTAAATATATCCACTGAGATTAAGAAAAGCAGTAGCTTAATAAATTAAGTACTTCCTGGTATGGTTACTGTACTGGTAACTCCCCAAAAGAATCTGGATTGTGGTTTGGGAACAGAGAAAAAAGCTCATTTAGGACCTTCACTTATGAAGGGGGTAGGCAGCTGTATATCAGGGAGTAAACCTTCTGAGAATAAAAACAGCTGGTGCTTGTTAAGTTAATTACACAGGGGAAAGGATAATGTACTGGGAACTCCTCAGAAGAATCTGATTTGTGGTGAGGGGAGAGAGATAAAAGCTCATTTAGGAACGACATGAACATGCTGCGTAGGTAGCTGTTTATCAGTAAATATCTCCACTGAGATTAAGAAGAGCAGTAGCTTAATAAATTAAGTACTTCCTGGTATGGTTACTGTACTGGTAACTCCCCAAAAGAATCTGGATTGTGGTGAGGGAACAGAGAAAAAAGCTCATTTAGGACCTGCACTTACGAAGGGGGTAGGCAGCAGTATATCAGAGAGTAAACCTTCTGAGAATAAAAACAGCTGGAGCTTGTTAAGGTAATTACACAGGGGAAAGGATACTGTACTGGGAACTCCTCAGAAGAATCTGATTTGTGGTGAGGGGAGAGAGATAAAAGCTCATTTAGGAACGACATGAACATGCTGCGCATGTAGCTGTTTATCAGTAAATATCTCCACTGAGATTAAGAAAAGCAGTAGCTTAATAAATTAAGTACTTCCTGGTATGGTTACTGTACTGGTAACTCCCCAAAAGTATCTGGATTGTGGTGAGGGAAGAGAGAAAAAATCTCATTTAGGACCTGCACTTACGAAGGGGGTAGGCAGCTGTATATCAGGGAGTAAACCTTCTGAGAATAAAAACAGCTGGAGCTTGTTAAGGTAATTACACAGGGGAAAGGATAATGTACTGGGAACTCCTCAGAAGAATCTGATTTGTGGTGAGGGGAGAGAGATAAAAGCTCATTTAGGAACGACATGAACATGCTGCGTAGGTAGCTGTTTATCAGTAAATATCTCCACTGAGATTAAGAAAAACAGTAGCTTAATAAATTAAGTACTTCCTGGTATGGTTACTGTACTGGTAACTCCCCAAAAGAATCTGGATTGTGGTGAGGGAACAGAGAAAAAAGCTAATTTAGGACCTGCACTTACGAAGGGGGTAGGCAGCTGTATATCAGGGAGTATACCTTCTGAGAATAAAAACAGCTGGAGCTTGTTATTGTAATTACACAGGGGAAAGGATAATGTACTCGGAACTCGTCAGAAGAATCTGATTTCTGGTGAGGGGAGAGAGATAAAAGCTCATTTAGGAACGACATGAACATGCTGCGTAGGTAGGTGTTTATCAGTAAATATCTCCACTAAGATTAAGAAAAGCAGTAGCTTAATAAATTAAGTACTTCCTGGTATGTTTTCTGTACTGGTAACTCCCCAAAAGAATCTGGATTGTGGTGAGGGAACAGAGAAAAAAGGTCATTTAGGACCTGCACTTTCGAAGGGGGTAGGCAGCTGTATATCAGGGAGTAAACCTTCTCAGAATAAAAACAGCTGGAGCTTGTTAAGGTAATTACACAGGGGAAAGGATAATGTACTGGGAACTCCTCAGAAGAATCTGATTTCTGGTGAGGTGCGAGAGATTAAAGCTCATTTAGGAATGACATGAACATGCTGCGTAGGTAGCTGTTTATCAGTAAATATCTCCACTGAGATTAAGAAAAGCAGTAGCTTAATAAATTAAGTACTTCCTGGTATGGTTACTGTACTGGTCACTCCAAAAAAGAATCTGGATTGTGGTGAGGGAACAGAGAAAAAAGCTCATTTAGGACCTGCACTTACGAAGGGGGTAGGCAGCTGTATATCAGGGAGTAAACCTTCTGAGAATAAAAACAGCTGGAGCTTGTTAAGGTAATTACACAGGGGAAAGGAAAATGTACTGGGAACTCCTCAGAAGAATCTGATTTGTGGTGAGGGGAGAGAGATAAAAGCTCATTTAGGAACGACATGAACATGCTGCAGAGGTAGCTGTTTATCAGTAAATATCTCCACAGAGATTAAGAAAAGCAGTAGCTTAATAAATTAAGTACTTCCTGGTATGGTTACTGTACTGGTAACTCCCCAAAAGAATCTGGATTGTGGTGAGGGAACAGAGAAAAAAGCTCATTTAGGACCTGCACTTACGAAGGGGGTAGGCAGCACTATATCAGAGAGTAAACCTTCTGAGAATAAAAACAGCTGGAGCTTGTTAAGGTAATGACACAGGGGAAAGGATACTGTACTGTGAACTTCTCAGAAGAATCTGATTTGTGGTGACGGGAGAGAGATGAAAGCTCATTTAGGAACGACATGAACATGCTGCGTATGTAGCTGTTTATCAGTAAATATCTCCACTGAGATTAAGAAAAGCAGTAGCTTAATAAATTAAGTACTTCCTGGTATGGTTACTGTACTGGTAACTCCCCAAAAGTATCTGGATTGTGGTGAGGGAAGAGAGAATAAAGCTCATTTAGGACCGGCAATTACGAAGGGGGTAGGCAGCTGTATATCAGGGAGTAAACCTTCTGAGAATAAAAACAGCTGGAGCTTGTTAAGGTAATTACACAGGGGAAAGGATAATGTACTGGGAACTCCTCAGAAGAATCTGATTTGTGGTGAGGGGAGAGAGATAAAAGCTCATTTAGGAACGACATGAACATGCTGCGTAGGTAGCTGTTTATCAGTAAATATCTCCACTGAGATTAAGAAAAACAGTAGCATAATAAATTAAGTACTTACTGGTATGGTTACTGTACTGGTAACTCCCCAAAAGAATCTGGATTGTGGTGAGGGAACAGAGAAAAAAGCTCATTTAGGACCTGCACTTACGAAGGGGGTAGGCAGCTGTATATCAGGGAGTAAACCTTCTGAGAATAAAAACAGCTGGTGCTTGTTATGGTAATTACACAGGGGAAAGGATAATGTACTGGGAACTCGTCAGAAGAATCTGATTTCTGGTGAGGGGAGAGAGATAAAAGCTCATTTAGGAACGACATGAACATGCTGCGTAGGTAGGTGTTTATCAGTAAATATCTCCACTGAGATTAAGAAAAGCAGTAGCTTAATAAATTAAGTACTTCCTGGTATGGTTTCTGTACTGGTAACTCCCCAAAAGAATCTGGATTGTGGTGAGGGAACAGAGAAAAAAGCTCATTTAGGACCTGCACTTTAGAAGGGGGTAGGCAGCTGTATATCAGGGAGTAAACCTTCTGAGAATAAAAACAGCTGGAGCTTGTTAAGGTAATTACACAGGGGAAAAGGTGAAGTACTGGGAACTCCTCAGAAGAATCTGATTTGTGGTGAGGGGAGACAGTTAAAAGCTCATTTAGGAAGGACATGA
Organism: Perognathus longimembris pacificus; assembly: GCF_023159225.1. Classification (NCBI taxonomy): domain Eukaryota; kingdom Metazoa; phylum Chordata; class Mammalia; order Rodentia; family Heteromyidae; genus Perognathus; species Perognathus longimembris. Next base: position 18,442 of record NW_025956226.1, on the reverse strand, counting down.
ACATGCTGCATACGTAGCTATTTATCAGTAAATATCTCCACTGAGATTAAGAAAAGCAGTAGCTTAATAAATTAAGTACTTCCTGGTATGGTTACTGTACTGGTAACTCCCCAAAAGAATCTAGATTGTGGTTTGGGAACAGAGAAAAAAGCTCATTTAGGACCTGCACTTACGAAGGGGGTAGGCAGCTGTATATCAGGGAGTAAACCTTCTGAGAATAAAAACAGCTGGTGCTTGTTAAGTTAATTACACAGGGGAAAGGATAATGTACTGGGAACTCCTCAGAAGAATCTGATTTGTGGTGAGGGGAGAGAGATAAAAGCTCATTTAGGAACGACATGAACATGCTGCGTAGGTAGCTGTTTATCAGTAAATATCTCCACTGAGATTAAGAAGAGCAGTAGCTTAATAAATTAAGTACTTCCTGGTATGGTTACTGTACTGGTAACTCCCCAAAAGAATCTGGATTGTGGTGAGGGAACAGAGAAAAAAGCTCATTTAGGACCTGCACTTACGAAGGGGGTAGGCAGCAGTATATCAGAGAGTAAACCTTCTGAGAATAAAAACAGCTGGAGCTTGTTAAGGTAATTACACAGGGGAAAGGATACTGTACTGGGAACTCCTCAGAAGAATCTGATTTGTGGTGAGGGGAGAGAGATAAAAGCTCATTTAGGAACGACATGAACATGCTGCGTATGTAGCTGTTTATCAGTAAATATCTCCACTGAGATTAAGAAAAGCAGTAGCTTAATAAATTAAGTACTTCCTGGTATGGTTACTGTACTGGTAACTCCCCAAAAGTATCTGGATTGTGGTGAGGGAAGAGAGAAAAAATCTCATTTAGGACCTGCACTTACGAAGGGGGTAGGCAGCTGTATATCAGGGAGTAAACCTTCTGAGAATAAAAACAGCTGGAGCTTGTTAAGGTAATTACACAGGGGAAAGGATAATGTACTGGGAACTCCTCAGAAGAATCTGATTTGTGGTGAGGGGAGAGAGATAAAAGCTCATTTAGGAACGACATGAACATGCTGCGTAGGTAGCTGTTTATCAGTAAATATCTCCACTGAGATTAAGAAAAACAGTAGCTTAATAAATTAAGTACTTCCTGGTATGGTTACTGTACTGGTAACTCCCCAAAAGAATCTAGATTGTGGTGAGGGAACAGAGAAAAAAGCTAATTTAGGACCTGCACTTACGAAGGGGGTAGGCAGCTGTATATCAGGGAGTAAACCTTCTGAGAATAAAAACAGCTGGAGCTTGTTATTGTAATTACACAGGGGAAAGGATAATGTACTGGGAACTCGTCAGAAGAATCTGATTTCTGGTGAGGGGAGAGAGATAAAAGCTCATTTAGGAACGACATGAACATGCTGCGTCGGTAGGTGTTTATCAGTAAATATCTCCACTAAGATTAAGAAAAGCAGTAGCTTAATAAATTAAGTACTTCCTGGTATGTTTTCTGTACTGGTAACTCCCCAAAAGAATCTGGATTGTGGTGAGGGAACAGAGAAAAAAGGTCATTTAGGACCTGCACTTTCGAAGGGGGTAGGCAGCTGTATATCAGGGAGTAAACCTTCTGAGAATAAAAACAGCTGGAGCTTGTTAAGGTAATTACACAGGGGAAAGGATAATGTACTGGGAACTCCTCAGAAGAATCTGATTTCTGGTGAGGTGAGAGAGATTAAAGCTCATTTAGGAATGACATGAACATGCTGCGTAGGTAGCTGTTTATCAGTAAATATCTCCACTGAGATTAAGAAAAGCAGTAGCTTAATAAATTAAGTACTTCCTGGTATGGTTACTGTACTGGTCACTCCAAAAAAGAATCTGGATTGTGGTGAGGGAACAGAGAAAAAAGCTCATTTAGGAACTGCACTTACGAAGGGGGTAGGCAGCTGTATATCAGGGAGTAAACCTTCTGAGAATAAAAACAGCTGGAGCTTGTTAAGGTAATTACACAGGGGAAAGGAAAATGTACTGGGAACTCCTCAGAAGAATCTGATTTGTGGTGAGGGGAGAGAGATAAAAGCTCATTTAGGAACGACATGAACATGCTGCAGAGGTAGCTGTTTATCAGTAAATATCTCCACAGAGATTAAGAAAAGCAGTAGCTTAATAAATTAAGTACTTCCTGGTATGGTTACTGTACTGGTAACTCCCCAAAAGAATCTGGATTGTGGTGAGGGAACAGAGAAAAAAGCTCATTTAGGACCTGCACTTACGAAGGGGGTAGGCAGCAGTATATCAGAGAGTAAACCTTCTGAGAATAAAAACAGCTGGAGCTTGTTAAGGTAATTACACAGGGGAAAGGATACTGTACTGTGAACTTCTCAGAAGAATCTGATTTGTGGTGACGGGAGAGAGATAAAAGCTCATTTAGGAACGACATGAACATGCTGCGTATGTAGCTGTTTATCAGTAAATATCTCCACTGAGATTAAGAAAAGCAGTAGCTTAATAAATTAAGTACTTCCTGGTATGGTTACTGTACTGGTAACTCCCCAAAAGTATCTGGATTGTGGTGAGGGAAGAGAGAATAAAGCTCATTTAGGACCGGCAATTACGAAGGGGGTAGGCAGCTGTATATCAGGGAGTAAACCTTCTGAGAATAAAAACAGCTGGAGCTTGTTAAGGTAATTACACAGGGGAAAGGATAATGTACTGGGAACTCCTCAGAAGAATCTGATTTGTGGTGAGGGGAGAGAGATAAAAGCTCATTTAGGAACGACATGAACATGTTGCGTAGGTAGCTGTTTATCAGTAAATATCTCCACTGAGATTAAGAAAAACAGTAGCTTAATAAATTAAGTACTTACTGGTATGGTTACTGTACTGGTAACTCCCCAAAAGAATCTGGATTGTGGTGAGGGAACAGAGAAAAAAGCTCATTTAGGACCTGCACTTACGAAGGGGGTAGGCAGCTGTATATCAGGGAGTAAACCTTCTGAGAATAAAAACAGCTGGTGCTTGTTATGGTAATTACACAGGGGAAAGGATAATGTACTGGGAACTCGTCAGAAGAATCTGATTTCTGGTGAGGGGAGAGAGATAAAAGCTCATTTAGGAACGACATGAACATGCTGCGTAGGTAGGTGTTTATCAGTAAATATCTCCACTGAGAATAAGAAAAGCAGTAGCTTAATAAATTAAGTACTTCCTGGTATGGTTTCTGTACTGGTAACTCCCCAAAAGAATCTGGATTGTGGTGAGGGAACAGAGAAAAAAGCTCATTTAGGACCTGCACTTTAGAAGGGGGTAGGCAGCTGTATATCAGGGAGTAAACCTTCTGAGAATAAAAACAGCTGGAGCTTGTTAAGGTAATTACACAGGGGAAAAGGTGAAGTACTGGGAACTCCTCAGAAGAATCTGATTTGTGGTGAGGGGAGAGAGTTAAAAGCTCATTTAGGAAAGACATGAACATGCTGCATACGTAGCTATTTATCAGTAAATATCTCCACTGAGATTAAGAAAAGCAGTAGCTTAATAAATTAAGTACTTCCTGGTATGGTTACTGTACTGGTAACTCCCCAAAAGAATCTGGATTGTGGTGAGGGAACAGAGAAAAAAGCTCATTTAGGACCTGCAATTACGAAGGGGGTAGGAAGCTGTATATCAGGGAGTACACCTTCTGAGAATAAAAACAGCTGGAGCTTGTTAAGGTAATTACACAGGGGAAAGGATAATGTACTGGGAACTCCTCAGAAGAATCTGATTTGTGGTGAGGGGAGAGAGATAAAAGCTCATTTAGGAACGAGATGAACATGCTGCGTAGGTAGCTGTTTATCAGTAAATATCTCCACTGAGATTAAGAAAAGCAGTAGCTTAATAAATTAAGTACTTCCTGGTATGGTTACTGTACTGGTAACTCCCCAAAATAATCTGGATTGTGTTGAGGGAACAGAGAAAAAAGCTCATTTAGGACCTGCACTTACGAAGGGGGTAGGCAGTTGTATATCAGGGAGTAAACCTTCTGAGAATAAAAACAGCTGGAGCTTGTTAAGGTAATTACACAGGGGAAAGGACAATGTACTGGGAACTCCTCAGAAGAATCTGATTTGTGGTGAGGGGAGAAAGATAAAAGCTCATTTAGGAACGACATGAACATGCTGCGTAGGTAGCTGTTTATCAGTAAATATCTCCACTGAGATTAAGAAAAGCAGTAGCTTACTAAATTAAGTACTTCCTGGTATGGTTACTGTACTGGTAACTCCCCAAAAGAATCTGGATTGTGGTGAGGGAACAGAGAAAAAAGCTCATTTAGGACCTGCACTTACGAAGGGGGTAGGCAGCTGTATATCAGGGAGTAAACCTTCTGAGAATAAAAACAGCTGGAGCTTGTTAAGGTAATTACACAGGGGAATGATAATGTACTGGGAACTTCTCCGAAGAATCTGATTTGTGGTGAGGGGAGAGAGATAAAAGCTCATTGAGGAACGACATAAACATGCTGCATAGGTAGCTGTTTATCAGTAAATATCTCCACTGAGATTAAGAAAAGCAGTAGCTTAATAATTAAGTACTTCCTGGTATGGTTACTGTACTGGTAACTCCCCAAAAGAATCTGGATTGTGGTTTGGGAACAGAGAAAAAAGCTCATTTAGGACCTTCACTTATGAAGGGGGTAGGCACCTGTATATCAGGGAGTACACCTTCTGAGAATAAAAACAGCTGGAGCTTGTAAAGGTAATTACACAGGGGAAAGGATAATGTACTAGGTACTCTTCAGAAGAATCTGATTTGTGGTGAGGGGAGAGAGATAAAAGCTCATTTAGGACCTTCACTTATGAAGGGGGTAGGCACCTGTATATCAGGGAGTACACCTTCTGAGAATAAAAACAGCTGGAGCTTGTAAAGGTAATTACACAGGGGAAAGGATAATGTACTAGGTACTCTTCAGAAGAATCTGATTTGTGGTGAGGGGAGAGAGATAAAAGCTCATTTAGGAACGACATGAACATGCTGCATAGTTAGCTGTTTATCAGTAAATATCTCCACTGAGATTAAGAAAAGCAGTAGCTTAATAAATTAAGTACTTCATGGTATGGTTACTGTACTGGTAACTCCCCAAAAGAATCTGGATTGTGGTGAGGGAACAGAGAAAAAAGCTCATTTAGGACCTGCACTTACGAAGGGGGTAGGCAGCTGTATATCAGGGAGTAAACCTTCTGAGAATAAAAACAGCTGGAGTTTGTTAAGGTAATTACACAGGGGAAAGGATAATGTACTGGGAACTCCTCAGAAGAATCTGATTCGTGGTGAGGGGAGAGAGATAAAAGCTCATTTAGGAACGACATGAACATGCTGCGTAGGTAGCTGTTTATCAGTAAATATCTCCACTGAGATTAAGAAAAGCAGTAGCTTACTAAATTAAGTACTTCCTGGTATGGTTACTGTACTGGTAACTCCCCAAAAGAATCTGGATTGTGGTGAGGGAAAAGAGAAAAAAGCTCATTTAGGACCTGCACTTACGAAGGGGGTAGGCAGCTGTATATCAGGGAGTAAACCTTCTGAGAATAAAAACAGCTGGAGCTTGTTAAGGTAATTACACAGGGGAAAGGATAATGTACTGGGAACTCCTCAGAAGAATCTGATTTGTGGTGAGGGGAGAGAGATAAAAGCTCATTGAGGAACGACATGAACATGCTGCGTAGGTAGCTGTTTATCAGTAAATATCTCCACTGAGATTAAGAAAAGCAGTAGCTTAATAAATTAAGTACTTCCTGGTATGGTTACTGTACTGGTAACTCCCCTAAAGAATCTGGATTGTGGTGAGGGAACAGAGAATAAAGCTCATTTAGGACCTGCACTTACGAAGGAGGTAGGCAGCTGTATATCAGGGAGTAAACCTTCTGAGAATAAAAACAGCTGGAGCTTGTTAAGGTAATTACACAGGGGAAAGGATAATGTACTGGGAACTCCTCAGAAGAATCTGCTATGTGGTGAGGGGAGAGAGATAAAAGATCATTTATGAACGACATGAACATACTGCGTAAGTAGCTGTTTATCAGTTAATATCTCCACTGAGATTAAGAAAAGCAGTAGCTTAATAAATTAAGTACTTCCTGGTATGGTTACTGTACTGGTAACTCCCCAAAAGAATCTTGATTGTGGTGAGTGAACAGAGAAAAAAGCTCATTTACGACCTGCACTTACGAAGGGGGTAGGCAGCTGTATATCAGGGAGTAAACCTTCTGAGAATAAAAACAGCTGGAGTTTGTTAAGGTAATTACACAGGGGAAATTATAAAGTACTGGAAACTCCTCAGAAGAATCTGATTTGTGGTGAGGGGAGAGTGATAAAAGCACATTTAGGAACGACATGAACATGCTGCGTAGGTAGCTGTTTATCAATAAATATCTCCACTGAGATTAAGAAAAGCAGTAGCTTAATAAATTAAGTACTTCCTGGTATGCTTACTGTACTGGTAACTCCCCAAAAGAATCTGGATTGTGGTGAGGGAACAGAGAAAAAAGCTCATTTAGGACCTGCACTTAGGAAGGGGGTAGGCAGCTGTATATCAGTGAGTAAACCTGAGAATAAAAACAGCTGGAGCTTGTTAAGGTAATTACACAGGGGAAAGGATAATGTACTGGGAACTCGTCAGAAGAATCTGATTTGTGGTGAGGGGAGAGAGATAAAAGCTCATTTAGGAACGACATGAACATGCTGCGTAGGTAGCTGTTTATCAATAAATATCTCCACTGAGATTAAGAAAAGCAGTAGCTTAATAAATTAAGTACTTCTTGGTATGGTTACTGTACTGGTAACTCCCCAAAAGAATCTGGATTGTGGTGAGTGAACAGAGAAAAAAGCTCATTTAGGACTTGCACTTATGAAGGGGGTATCAGCAGTATATCAGGGAGTAAACCTTCTGAGACTAAAAACAGCTGGAGCTTGTTAAGGTAATTACACAGGGGAAATTATAAAGTACTGGGAAGGACTCAGAAGAATCTGATTTGTGGTGACGGGAGAGAGAAAAAAGCTCATTTAGGAACGACATGAACATGCTGCCTAGGTAGCTGTTTATCAGTAAATATCTCCACTGAGATTAAGAAAAGCAGTAGCTTAATAAATTAAGCACTTCCTGGTATGGTTACTGTACTGGTAACTCCCCAAAAGAATCTGGATTGTGGTGAGGGAACAGAGATAAAAGCTCATTTAGGACCTGCACTTATGAAGGGGGTAGGCAGCAGTATATCAGGGAGTAAACCTTCTGAGAATAAAAACAGCTGGAGCTTGTTAAGGTAATTACACAGGGGAAAGGATAATGTACTGGGAACTCCTCCGAAGAATCTGATTTGTGGTGAGGGGAGAGAGATAAAAGCTCATTTAGGAACGACATGAATATGCTGCGTACGTAGCTGTTTATCAGGAAATATCTCCACTGAGATTAAGAAAAGCAGTAGCTTAATAAATTAAGTACTTCCTGGTATGGTTACTGTACTGGTAACTCCCCAAAAGAATCTGGATTGTGGTGAGGGAACAGAGAAAAAAGCTCATTTAGGACCTGCACTTACGCAGGGGGTAGGCAGCTGTATATCAGGGAGTAAACCTTCTGAGAATAAAAACAGCTGGAGCTTGTTAAGGTAATTACACATGGGAAAGCATAATGTACTGGGAACTCCTCAGAAGAATCTGATTTGTGGTGAGGGGAGAGAGATAAAAGCTCATTTAGGAACGACATGAACATAATGCGTAGGTAGCTGTTGATCAGTAAATATCTCCACTGAGATTAAGAAAAGCAGTAGCTTAATAAATTAAGTACTTCCTGGTATGGTTACTGTACTGGTAACTCCCCAAAAGAATCTGGATTGTGCTGAGGGAACAGAGAAAAAAGCTCATTTAGGACCTGCACTTACGAAGGGGGTAGGCAGCTGTATATCAGGGAGTAAATCTTCTGAGAATAAAAACAGCTGGAGCTTGTTAAGGTAATTACACAGGGGAAAGGATAATGTACTGGGAACTCCTCAGAAGAATCTGATTTGTGGTGATGGGAGAGAGATAAAAGCTCATTTAGGAACGACATGAACATGCTGCGTAGGTAGCTGTTTATCAGTAAATATCTCCACTGAGATTAAGAAAAGCAGTAGCTTAATAAATTAAGTACTTCCTGGTATGGTTACTGTACTGGTAACTCGCCTAAAGAATCTGGATTGTGGTGAGGGAACAGCGAAAAAAGCTCATTTAGGACCTGCACGTACGAAGGGGGTAGGCAGCTGTATATCTGGGAGTAAACCTTCTGAGAAAAAAATCAGCTGGAGCTTGTTAAGGTAATTACACAGGGGAAAGGATAAAGTACTGGGAACTCCTCAGAAGAATCTGATTTGTGGTGAGGGGAGAGAGATAAAAGCTCATTTAGGAACGACATGAACATGCTGCGTACGTAGCTGTTTATCAGTAAATATCTCCACTGAGATTAAGAAAAGAAGTAGCTTAATAAATTAAGTACTTCCTGGTATGGTTACTGTACTGGTAACTCCCCAAAAGAATCTGGATTGTGGTGAGGGAACAGAGAAAAAAGCTCATTTAGGACCTGCACTTACGCAGGGGGTAGGCAGTTGTATATCAGGGAGTGAACCTTCTGAGAATAAAAACAGCTGGAGCTTGTGAAGGTAATTACACAGGGGAAAGGATAATGTACTGGGAACTCCTCAGAAGAATCTGATTTGTGGTGAGGGCAGAGAGATAAAAGCTCATTTAGGAACGACATGAACATGCTGCGTAGGTAGCTGTTTATCAGTAAATATCTCCACTGAGATTAAGAAAAGCAGTAGCTTAATTACTTAAGTACTTCCTGGTATTGTTACTGTACTGGTAACTCCCCAAAAGAATCTGGATTGTGGTGAGGGAACAGAGAAAAAAGCTCATTTAGGACCTGCACTTACGAAGGGGGTAGGCAGCTGTATATCAGGGAGTAAACCTTCTGAGAATAAAAACAGCTGGAGCTTGTTAAGGTAATTACACAGGGGAAATTATAAAGTACTGGGAACTCCTAAGAAGAATCTGATTTGTGGTGAGGGGATTGAGATAAAGCTCATTTAGGAACGACATGAACATGCTGCGCAGGTAGCTGTTTATCAGTAAATAACTCCACTGAGATTAAGAAAAGCAGTAGCTTAATAAATTAAGTACTTCCTGGTATGGTTACTGTACTGGTAACTCCCCAAAAGAATCTGGATTGTGCTGAGGGAACAGAGAAAAAAGCTCATTAGGGACCTGCACTGACGAAGGGGGTAGGCAGCTCTATATCAGGGAGTAAACCTTCTGAGAATAAAAACAGCTGGAGCTTGTTAAGGTAATAACACAGGGGAAAGGATAATGTACGGGTAACTCCTCAGAAGAATCTGATTTGTGGTGAGGGGAGAGAGATAAAAGCTCATTTTGGAACGACATGTACATGCTGCGTAGGTGGCTGTTTATCAGTAAATATCTCCACTGAGATTAAGAAAAGCAGTAGCTTAATAAATTAAGTACTTCCTGGTATGGTTACTGTACTGGTAACTCCCCAAAAGAATCTGGATTGTGGTGAGGGAACAGAGAAAAAAGCTCATTTAGGACCTGCACTTTCGAAGGGGGTAGGCAGCTGTATATCAGGGAGTAAACCTTCTGAGAATAAAAACAGCTGGAGCTTGTTAAGGTAATTACACAGGGGAAAGGATAATGTACTGGGAACTCCTCCGAAGAATCTGAGTTGTGGTGAGGGGAGAGAGATAAAAGCTCATTTAGGAACGACATGAACATGCTGCGTAGGTAGCTGTTTATCAGTTATTATCTCCACTGAGATTAAGAAAAGCAGTAGCTTCATAAATTAAATACTTCCTGGTATGGTTACTGTACTGGTAACTCCCCAAAAGAATCTGGATTGTGGTGAGGGAACAGAGATAAAAGCTCATTTAGGACCTGCACTTATGAAGGGGGTAGGCAGCAGTATATCAGGGAGTAAACCTTCTGAGAATAAAAACAGCTGGAGCTTGTTACGGTAATTACACAGGGGAAAGGATAATGTACTGGGAACTCCTCCGAAGAATCTGATTTGTGGTGAGGGGAGAGAGATAAAAGCTCATTTAGGAACGACATGAACATGCTGCGTACCTAGCTGTTTATCAGTAAATATCTCCACTGAGATTAAGAAAAGCAGTAGCTTAATAAATTAAGTACTTCCTGGTATGGTTACTGTACTGGTAACTCCCCAAAAGAATCTGGATTGTGGTGAGGGAACAGAGAAAAAAGCTCATTTAGGACCTGCACTTACGCAGGGGTAGGCAGCACTATATCAGGGAGTAAACCTTCTGAGAATAAAAACAGCTGGAGCTTGTTAAGGTAATTACACAGGGGAAAGGATAATGTACTGGGAACTCCTCAGAAGAATCTGATTTGTGGTGAGGGGAGAGAGATAAAAGCTCATTTAGGAACGACATGAACATAATGCGTATGTAGCTGTTGATCAGGAAATATCTCCACTGAGATTAAGAAAAGCAGTAGCTTAATAAATTAAGTACTTCCTGGTATGGTTACTGTACTGGTAACTCCGCAAAAGAATCTGGATTGTGGTGAGGGAACAGAGAAAAAAGCTCATTTAGGACCTGCACTTACGAAGGGGGTAGGCAGCTGTATATCAGGGAGTAAACCTTCTGAGAATAAAAACAGCTGGAGCTTGTTAAGGTAATTACACAGGGGAAAGGATAAAGTACTGGGAACTCCTCAGAATAATCTGATTTGTGGTGAGGGGAGAGAGATAAAAGCTCATTTAGGAACGACATGAACATGCTGCGTACATAGCTGTTTATCAGTAAATATCTCCACTGAGATTAAGAAAAGAAGTAGCTTAATAAATTAAGTACTTCCTGGTATGGTTACTGTACTGGTAACTCCCCAAAAGAATCTGGATTGTGGTGAGGGAACAGAGAAAAAAGCTCATTTAGGACCTGCACTTACGCAGGGGGTAGGCAGCTGTATATCAGGGAGTGAACCTTCTGAGAATAAAAACAGCTGGAGCTTGTTAAGGTAATTACACAGGGGAAAGGATAATGTACTGGGCACTCCTCAGAAGAATCTGATTTGTGGTGAGGGGAGAGAGATAAAAGCTCATTTATGAACGACATGAACATGCTGCGTAAGTAGCTGTTTATCAGTAAATATCTCCACTGAGATTAAGAAAAGCAGTAGCTTAATTAATTAAGTACTTCCTGGTATGGTTACTGTACTGGTAACTCCCCAAAAGAATCTGGATTGTGGTGAGGGAACAGAGAAAAAAGCTCATTTAGGTCCTGCACTTACGAAGGGGGTAGGCAGCTGTATATCAGGGAGTAATCCTTCTGAGAATAAAAACAGCTGGAGCTTGTTAAGGTAATTACACAGGGGAAATTATAAAGTACTGGGAACTCCTCAGAAGAATCTGATTTGTGGTGAGGGGATAGAGATAAAGCTCATTTAGGAACGACATGAACATGCTGCGTAGGTAGCTGTTTATCAGTAAATAACTCCACTGAGATTAAGAAAAGCAGTAGCTTAATAAATTAAGTACTTCCTGGTATGGTTACTGTACTGGTAACTCCCCAAAAGAATCTGGATTGTGCTGAGGGAACAGAGAAAAAAGCTCATTTAGGACCTGCACTGACGAAGGGGGTAGGCAGCTGTATATCAGGGAGTAAACCTTCTGAGAATAAAAACAGCAGGAGCTTGTTAAGGTAATTACACAGGGGAAATTATAAAGTACTGGGAACTCCTCAGAAGAATCTGATTTGTGGTGAGGGGAGAGAGATAAAAGCTCATTTAGGAACGACATGAACATGCTGCGTAGGTAGCTGTTTATCAGTAAATATCTCCACTGAGATTAAGAAAAGCAGTAGATTAATAAATTAAGTAATTCCTGGTATGGTTCCTGTACTGGTAACTCCCCAAAAGAATCTGGATTGTGGTGAGGGAACAGAGGTAAAAGCTCATTTAGGACCTGCACTTATGAAGGGGTTAGGCACCAGTATATCAGGGAGTAAACCTTCTGAGTATAAAAACAGCTGGAGCTTTTTAAGGTAATTACACAGGGGAAAGGATAATGTACTGGGAACTCCTCAGAAGAATCTGATTTGTGGTGAGGGGAGAGAGATAAAAGCTCATTTAGGAACGACAGGAACATGCTGCGTAGGTAGCTGTTTATCAGTAAATATCTCCACTGAGATTAAGAAAAGCAGTAGCTTAATAAATTAAGTACTTCCTGATATGGTTACTGTACTGGTAACTCCCCAAAAGAATCTGGATTGTGGTGAGGGTAGAGAGAAAAAAGCTCATTTAGGACCTGCCCTTACGAAGGTGATAGGCAGCTGTATATCAGAGAGTAAATCTTCTGAGAATAAAAACAGCTGTAGCTTGTTACGGTAATTACACAGGGGATAGGATACTGTACTGGGAACTCCTCAGAAGAATCTGATTTGTGGTGAGGGGAGAGAGATAAAAGCTCATTTAGGAACGACATGAACATGCTGCGTACGTAGCTGTTTATCAGTAAATATCTCCACTGAGATTAAGAAAAGCAGTAGCTTAATAAATTAAGTACTTCCTGGTATGGTTACTGTACTGGTAACTCCCCCAAAGTATCTGGATTATGGTGAGGGAAGAGAGAATAAAGCTCATTTAGGATCGGCACTTACGAAGGGGGTAGGCAGCTGTATATCAGGGAGTAAACCTTCTGAGAATAAAAACAGCTGGAGCTTGTTAAGGTAATTACACAGGGGAAAGGATAATGTACTGGGAACTCCTCAGAAGAATCTGATTTGTGGTGAGGGGAGAGAGATAAAAGCTCATTTAGGAACGACATGAACATGCTGCGTAGGTAGCTGTTTATCAGTAAATATCTCCACTGAGATTAAGAAAAACAGTAGCTTAATAAATTAAGTACTTCCTGGTATGGTTACTGTACTGGTAACTCCCCAAAAGAATCTGGATTGTGGTGAGGGAACAGAGAAAAAAGCTCATTTAGGACATGCACTTACGAAGGGGGTAGGCAGCTGTATATCAGGGAGTAAACCTTCTGAGAATAAAAACAGCTGGAGCTTGTTATGGTAATTACACAGGGGAAAGGATATTGTACTGGGAACTCGTCAGAAGAATCTGATTTCTGGTGAGGGGAGAGAGATAAAAGCTCATTTAGGAACGACATGAACATGCTGCGTAGGTAGGTGTTTATCAGTAAATATCTCCACTGAGATTAAGAAAAGCAGTAGCTTAATAAATTAAGTACTTCCTCGTATGGTTTCTGTACTGGTAACTCCCCAAAAGAATCTGGATTGTGGTGAGGGAATAGAGAAAAAAGGTCATTTATTACCTGCACTTTCGAAGGGGGTAGGCAGCTGTATATCAGGGAGTAAACCTTCTGAGAATAAAAACAGCTGGAGCTTGTTAAGGTAATTACACAGGGGAAAAGGTGAAGTACTGGGAACTCCTCAGAAGAATCTGATTTGTGGTGAGGGGAGAGAGTTAAAAGCTCATTTAGGAACGACATGAACATGCTGCATACGTAGCTATTTATCAGTAAATATCTCCACTGAGATTAAGAAAAGCAGTAGCTTAATAAATTAAGTACTTCCTGGTATGGTTACTGTACTGGTAACTCCACAAAAGAATCAGGATTGTGGTGAGGGAACAGAGAAAAAAGCTCATTTAGGACCTGCACTTACGAAGGGGGTAGGCAGCTGTATATCAGGGAGTAAACCTTCTGAGAATAAAAACAGCTGGAGCTTGTGATGGTAATTACACAGGGGAAAGGATAATGTACTGGGAACTCCTCAGAAGAATCTGATTTGTGGTGAGGGGAGAGAGATAAAAGCTCATTTAGGAACGACATGAACATGCTGCGTAGGTAGCTGTTTATCAGTAAATATCTCCACTGAGATTAAGAAAAGCAGTAGCTTAATAAATTAAGTACTTCCTGATATGGTTACTCTACTGGTAACTCCCCAAAAGAATCTGGATTGTGGTGAGGGAACAGAGAAAAAAGCTCATTTAGGACCTGCACTTACGAAGGGGGTAGGCAAAAGTATATCAGGGAGTAAACCTTCTGAGAATAAAAACAGCTGGAGCTTGTTAAGGTAATTACACAGGGGAAAGGATAATGTACTGGGAATTCCTCAGAAGAATCTGATTTGTGGTGATGGGAGAGAGATAAAAGCTCATTTAGGAGCGACATGTACATGCTGTGTAGGTAGCTGTTTATCAGTAAATATCTCCACTGAGATTAAGAAAAGCAGTAGCTTAATAAATTAAGTACTTCCTGGTATGGATACTGTACTGGAAACTCCCCAAAAAATCTCGATTGTGGTGAGGGAACAGAGAAAAAAGCTCATTTAGGACCTGCACTTACGAAGGGGGTAGGCAGCTGTATATCAGTGAGTAAACCTTCTGAGAATAAAAACAGCTGGAGCTTGTTAAGGTAATTACACAGGGGAAAGGATAATGTACTGGGAACTCCTCAGAAGAATCTGATTTGTGGTGAGGGGAGAGAGATAAAAGCTCATTTAGGAACGACATGAACATGCTGCATAGGTAGCTGTTTATCAGTAAATATCTCCACTGAGATTAAGAAAAGCAGTAGCTTAATAAATTAAGTACTTCCTTGTATGGTTACTGTACTCGTAACTCCCCAAAAGAATCTGGATTGTGGTTTGGGAACAGAGAAAAAAGCTCATTTAGGACCTTCACTTATGAAGGGGGTAGGCAGCTGTATATCAGGCAGTACACCTTCTGAGAATAAAAACAGCTGGAGCATGTAAAGGTAATTACACAGGGGAAAGGATAATGTACTAGGTACTACTCAGAAGAATCTGATTTTTGGTGAGGGGAGAGAGATAATAGCTCATTTAGGAACGACATGAACCTGCTGCGTAGGTAGCTGTTTATCAGTAAATATCTCCACTGAGATTAAGAAAAGCAGTAGCTTAATAAATTAAGTACTTCCTGGTATGGTTACTGTACTGGTAACTCTCCAAAAGAATCTGGATTGTGGTGAGGGAACAGAGAAAAAAGCTCATTTAGGACCTGCACTTACGAAGGGGGTAGGCAGCTGTATATCAGGGAGTAAACCTTCTGAGAATAAAAACAGCTGGAGCTTGTTAAGGTAATTACACAGGGGAAAGGATAATGTACTGGGAACAATTCAGAAGAATCTGATTTGTGGTGAGGGGAGAGAGATAAAAGCTCATGTAGGAACGACATGAACATGCTGCGTAGGTAGCTGTTTATCAGTAAATATCTCCACTGAGATTAAGAAAAGCAGTAGCTTAATAAATTAAGTACTTCCTGGTATGGTTAGTGTACTGGTAACTCCCCAAAGAATCTGGATTTTGGTGAGTTAACAGAGAAAAAAGCTCATTTAGGACCTGCACTTTCGAAGGGGGTAGGCAGCTGTATATCAGGGAGTAAACCTTCTGAGAATAAAAACAGCTGGAGCTTGTTAAGGTAATTACACAGGGGAAAGGATAAAGTACTGGGAACTCCTCAGAATAATCTGATTTGTGGTGAGGGGAGAGAGATAAAAGCTCATTTAGGAACGACATGAACATGCTGCGTACGTAGCTGTTTATCAGTAAATATCTCCACTGAGATTAAGAAAAGCAGTAGCTTAATAAATTAAGTACTTCCAGGTATGGTTACTGTACTGGTAACTCCCCAACAGAATCTGGATTGCGGTGAGGGAACAGAGAAAAAGCTCATTTTGGACCTTCACTTACGAAGGGGGTAGACAGCTGTATATCAGGGAGTACACCTTCTGAGAATAAAAACAGCTGGAGCTTGTTAAGGTAATTACACAGGGGAAAGGATAATGTACTGGGAACTCCTCAAAAGAATCTGATTTGTGGTGAGGGGAGAGAGATAAAAGCTCATTTAGGAACGAGATGAACATGCGGCGTAGGTAGCTGTTTATCAGTAAATATCTCCACTGAGATTAAGAAAAGCAGTAACTTAATAAATTAAGTACTTCCTGGTATGGTTACTGTACTGGTAACTCCCCAAAAGATCTGGATTGTGGTGAGGGAACAGAGAAAAAAGCTCATTTAGGACCTGCACTTACGAAGGGGGTAGGCAGTTGTATATCAGGGAGTAAACCTTCTGAGAATAAAAACAGCTGGAGCTTGTTAAGGTAATTACAAAGGGAAAGGACAATGTACTGGGAACTCCTCAGAAGAATCTGATTTGTGGTGAGGGGAGAAAGATAAAAGCTCATTTAGGAACGACATGAACATGCTGCGTAGGTAGCTGTTTATCAGTAAATATCTCCACTGAGATTAAGAAAAGCAGTAGCTTAATAAATTAAGTACTTCCTGGTATGGTTACTGTACTGGTAACTCCCCAAAAGAATCTGGATTGTGGTGAGGGAACAGAGAAAAAAGCTCATTTAGGACCGGCACTTACGAAGGGGGTAGGCAGCTGTATATCAGGGAGTAAACCTTCTGAGAAAAAAAACAGCTGGAGCTAGTTAAGGTAATTACACAGGGGAAAGGTTAATGTACTGGGAACTCCTCACAAGAATCTGATTTGTGGTGAGGGGAGAGAGATAAAAGCTCATTTAGGAACGACATGAACATGCTGCTTAGGTAGCTGTTTATCAGTAAATATCTCCACTGAGATTAAGAAAAGCAGTAGCTTAATAAATTAAGTACTTCCTGGTATGGTTACTGTACTGGTAACTCCCCAAAAGAATCTGGATTGTGGTGAGGGAACAGAGAAAAAAGCTCATTTAGGACCTGCACTTACGAAGGGGGTAGGCAGCTGTATATCAGGGAGAAAACCTTCTGAAAATAAAAACAGCTGGAGCTTGTTAAGTTAATTACACAGGGGAAATGATAATGTACTGGGAACAATTCAGAAGAATCTGATTTGTGGTTAGGGGAGAGAGATAAAAGCTCATTTAGGAAAGACATGAACATGTCTGCGTAGGTAGCTGTTTATCAGTAAATATCTCCACTGAGATAAGAAAAGCAGTAGCTTAATAAATTAAGTACTTCCTAGAATGGTTACTGTATTGGTAACTCCCCAAAAGAATCTGGATTGTGGTGAGGGAACAGAGAAAAAAGCTCATTTAGGACCTGCACTTACGAATGGGGTAGGCAGCTGTATATCAGGGAGTAAACTTCTGAGAATAAAAACAGCTGGCGCTTGTTAACGTAATTACACAGGGGAAAGGATAATGTACTGGCAACTCCTCAGAAGAATCTGATTTGTGGTGAGGGGAGAGAGATAAAAGCTCATTTAGGAACGACATGAACATGCTGCGTAGGTAGCTGTTATCAGTAAATATCTCCACTGAGATTAAGAAAAGCAGTAGCTTAATAAATTAAGTACTTACTGGTATGGGTAGTGTACCGGTAACTCCACATAAGAATCTGGATTGTGGTGAGGGAACAGAGAAAAAAAGCTCATTTAGGACCTGCACTTACGAAGGGGGTAGGCAGCTGTATATCAGGGAGTAAACCTTCTGAGAATAAAAACAGCTGGAGCTTGTTAAGGTAATTACACAGGGGAATGATAATGTACTGGAACTTCTCCGAAGAATCTGATTTGTGGTGAGGGGAGAGAGATAAAAGCTCATTTAGGAACGACATAACATGCTGCATAGGTAGCTGTTTATCAGTAAATATCTAAACTGAGATTAAGAAAAGCAGTAGCTTAATAAATTAAGTACTTCCTGTATGGTTACTGTACTGGTAACTCCCCAAAAGAATCTGGATTGTGGTGAGGGAACAGAGAAAAAAGCTCATTTAGGATTTGCATTTAAGAAGGGGGTATGCAGCAGTTTATCAGGGAGTAAACCTTCTGAGAATAAAAACAGCTGGAGCTTGTTAAGGTAATTACACAGGGGAAAGGATAATGTACTGGGAACTCCTCAGAAGAATCTGAATTGTGGTGAGGGGAGAGAGATAAAAGCTCATTTAGGAACGACATGAACATGCTGCGTAGGTAGCTGTTTATCAGTAAATATCTCCACTGAGATTAAGAAAAGCAGTAGCTTAATAAATTAAGTACTTCCTGTTATGGGTTCTGTACTGGAAACTCCCCAAAAGAATCTGGATTGTGGTGAGGGAACAGAGAAAAAATCTCATTTAGGACCTTCACTTACGAAGGGGGTAGGCAGCTGTATATCAGGGAGTAAACCTTCTGAGAATAAAAACAGCTGGAGCTTGTTAAGGTAATTACACAGGGGAAAGGATAATGTACTGGGAACTCCTCAGAAGAATATGATTTGTGGTGAGGGGAGAGAGTTAAAAGCTCATTTAGGAACGACATGAACATGCTGCATACGTAGCTATTTATCAGTAAATATCTCCACTGAGATTAAGAAAAGCAGTAGCTTAATAAATTAAGTACTTCCTGGTATGGTTACTGTACTGGTAACTCCCCAAAAGAATCTGGATTGTGGTGAGGGAACAGAGAAAAAAGCTCATTTAGGACT